>NC_051154.1:158786405-159086405 GCF_013339745.2 Dermacentor silvarum
GCCTGCGACAGCGTCGTATTGCCCTCCAGGAACCCGACAACGGTGGTGCCCGCCTCGTAACTACGGGAAAGTAGTAGGTCAGGTACACACACACGCCAAGCTTCGTTTACCCAAATTTTCTCGACAGGGGAAGAGCTGGTGATTTTTTAAACATGTTTTTGAAGTGCAGTTCAGGGCGTGACGTCCTTACTTTTCCAGTGCGACTTTTTCTGAATGATTCAGCTAATTGTTCACTCTAAATGCCTGTTGTATAGTCACCCCATAAAAAATGAGAACTAAAAAAATCATATTGTAAATTTAAAAAAAATCTATGAATGTCATGTTCTCAACCATTCATATTAGAACGCACAGTGCTTCGAACGAGTCTTCTACCACATTTTTCAAGTCGTTCAGGCTTGGGAAAAGCCCGAAAGGCGAGGAAAAAATCGTAAATAAAGAAGTTGTTCAGTACAACTTTGAAATTTCTACGATAACATCACGGAAATATTACCACTAGCTCTGCCAATTTTCATCAAAGTCGATGATGAAATAAGGAAATTGATTTCGAAAGCCATGGCCCCCATAACTGGTATTTAATCATTTTATTGCGACAACATTTATATGGACACTCCAGGAGCATTTTTGCCCTCGCCGTGATGTTCTGTATAAAGTCCACGGGCGATAACACCGTCGCCCCGCGCCGTATGCTGTACCACGGCCGTTCGATGAAACGCACGAATCGAGCGGCCGAAATGTGCGTTTCATCGAGCGGCCGTGGCTGTACGCTAGTGAATGCGTGCGAGGGGCGTTGACGATCGCGGCTGTCTGGCGCGCGCGCAAGAGAGGGAAGCTGCCAGGAAACCGTCTTCCATCGCGCGAAAGTCTTGTGTGGGGATAGGGGGGGGGGGGGGGGGGCGTTGTTCTCCGACAGCAACTGCGTATTTCGCTACCGCGCGCGTGGGTAACCGACGATCGCGGCGCAAATTGCGCAAATTCGCGCGCGCAGGGAGGGAAGCGGGGAGGTAGCGCGGGAGCGAGGGCGGCGTTTTAGGCCTCATTCACACAGCCGTCAAACGCTCCGTCACGTCACCGTCACGGCATCCGTTTTCGTCAGGGGAGAGGGTTTCCGAGTCGTTTTTCCCTCAAAAACGGCTCGCTTGGCGCTGAGCCGTGCTCCCTCAACTTACTAAGTGGTTCATTTGGAAAGGAAAGGTTGGCGCTATCTTCTGCAGCCCTTGAGGGAGCACGGCTCAGCGCCAACGGGGAGGGGAGAGTGGGAGAAGGAGGGTATAAAGGAAGGTGTTGGTGTCGCCATGGCAGGGGCGAAGCAGACCGGCGGGCAGGGACGGGGTCACGCCATCCGGAGGGTAGGGCCTTGACAGCTCGCAGCTGGCCTGGTGTGGTCAGCCAGTCCAAGGCTGGGTGGTGGGGCAGGGCCGGAGGGCCTGCAAAGAAAGGAGCCAGCACCCATGGATGGCTGCAAGGTCATCCATGTGTGATGGCGGTGTTAGAGAGTTGTTGAGAGCCCTGACGAGTCCAGGTACTCAACTACGCTGAGCAGGGCCGGGAGGTGGTTTCGACGGGGGAAGAGGATGTCCTCCTGTCGGGTGGTGGGAAGTCCAAGGCGGCGAAACTTCTGCAGGAGCACTCCACGGGGTTGGTTGTGTGCCGGGCAGGCCAGCAGGAGGTGCTCCAGTGTCTCTGGCTCACCACAGGAGGCGCAGGCAGGTGAGGCGATGAGGCCAAGCCGATGGCGTCGTGCGGCTGTCCAGCAACAGCCGATTCTCAGCCGGAGTAGCAGCGAACTCTCCCTCCGTGCAAGGCCGCGTTGCGGTAGCTGCCGTGGGGGGTGTCCCAAGGACACGCGCTTGTCAGGATGGGACACCTGGAGGTGCCGCTGAAGCCGGAGCCTCGTGAAGTCCGCGGCTGTGACTGCCGCACTCAAGGGGACGTCACCGTGGTGGGCACTCTTGGCTAGGGCATCAGCCTCCTCGTTGCCCGGGATGCCTACATGAGCAGGGATCCAGTGCAGGGACACCGGGCAACCTGCATCCTGTAGTGCCGCCAGTCGCGTTGAGAGGAGGGCGACCCCCAGGCTCGCCCTCTCCGGCCTCTGCAGGCTCAAGAGGGCTGCCTTGGAGTCGCAGAAGATTGCTGCTGGAGTCTCTGGGGGTTCCTCTGTGAGCAGGTCGACAGCAAGGTGGACGCCTGCTACCTCCGCTGCTGTGGAGCTCGCGCTCCCTCAAGGGCTGCAGAAGATAGCGTCAACCTTTCCCTTTCCCCACGAACCACTTACTACTACTACGGCTCGCCGGCGACGCAGAGCGGTGCTCTACGTTTCCGTCGCCAGCACGGTGACGGATCCCCGCCCCTCAAATATCGACCAATCAGAAATTAAGAAGCCGACGCTAAATACAGCCATATTACAAAGCTGAAGCTGGCAACAGCAGCGGCGGCTGGTTTGTTTACATGCGTGCCAGCATTGGTTCCACGTGCGGCACGTCGAAAACTCAGCTGTGCGTTTCGGTGGTGCTCAAATGTGCGACATGGACCACGCCGATGGCCGAACTTGCGATTCCTGCACATTTTTCGCCCCCACGTACTTGTTCGTCGCCGAGCTTTGCGCCCTTGTTGCGGTCTCCGCTTGCAAATCAAGAACAGCAGCAGAAAACCTGTCGGCATTGCGGAAGTCGCCTATCCGTACACTGCTCCGTCGCGCCTGCTGTGCGTTTTTTTGACGTGACGGTGACGTGACGGAGCGTTTGACGGCTGTGTGAATGAGGCCTTACTCCGGCGCCAACTGCGTACTTTGGCGGTCGCGCGCGCCTTATCTTGAAAGCGATCTGCAAGCGGCTCATACCTTTGTGCGTGCGGTGTTCTCGTAGCTCAGTTTGTGTTGAAGCGATAGACAGCACGAAGGTCACTTCCTCGCTGCTGCTGCCGCGCTTCCTCATGCCAGCGTCTTGACAGCGAGTGTGATGTGTTTATGTTTGCCTGTGCGCGCTGACACCATGCTTGTTGATTTAGTTAGTAAGCGAATATTTCCAAGTTTATACGGCCGATAAAACTGCTATATATCCTTACTTCGTATGGCTGTCTGCTAATTTGCTATCGCAATCGATGCGTCGCCTTGCGGGCGAAACTGCGGTTTTGTTTATTATTGCAATCAAAAGTTGCATTCAAGATGAAAATATGTTATTTAGGAAGCAGGTGCTTACATTTACTTGGTTACAGTACTACAAGCATGTTGTCCAGCAAAGCTTGTAGGCTGCAAAGGTAGGCATTAAGAATGTCAATTACTGCTGTGAATTTCATCACGGTACAAATTGAATTTGCCCTGAATTTTGTATCATGAAAGATTACTATTGTGCCACTTTATTTTTTATAATACTCGTACAGTCAAACGTAGCTTATGACGAAACAGGTTATAATGCACTAATGAATATAACAAAGTAATTGTAATTCCTCATGACTGGCATTAAACGACGCGCGACAACACCCCGCCCCCTTCCCGAAAATAATTCCTTGTACGCCACTGTTAGCGCTCACTTTTTTTTTTTAGATCGTAAAACGCATAGAATAGGCCCATTCGGTTCGCCTGCACTTCGAGGTGCTGCACTTCGCTATTCGTTTAAGCAGTTTAACATCGCGGCATCTGCACGTCGCCATTCGTTTCACTCCGCGCAGGCCTCGTGCAGAACGAGTTCACGTCCCTGCACTCGTCCGAGAGGTAGTGCAGCGTTCGTGCAGGAGGTACCGTGTCGGTTCCGCACGACCAAGAACTGGCGGGAACTAGTGTCGGGAATTTGCGGTTACCTGGTTAGAATGCAGCTCTATAGTACCGCAGTGTGGCGCGACATATCGTGTTTCGCTACTTTCTGTGCATTAAAAATTATAATCCCTACTTATACCGCGAACAGCATTTCGATAGAGGCGAAATGCAAAAATACCCGTGTGCTTGCATTGTAGTGCACATTAAAGAACCCCATGTGGTCAAAATTAATCCGGAGCCCTCCACTACGGCGTGCCTCATAATCAGAACTGTTTTTGGCACGTAAAACCCCAGAAAGAAGAAGAAGAAGCATGCTTGATTATATTGTTACGTTCATGGTACTTTTTTTTTTTACCAATGGTAAGTTGGCGAGCATCAGACAGGACCAGGCTGCAGAAGGATCTTCGTCTTTCACTACCCGATCTTCTTCCTCCACCACACACGCAATGTAATATTGCTACGAAGCTAACACAATCCTAGAGACATTTTCTACCTGGAGCGGAAGACGGCACTGTCTGGTGTGCGGGCTGTTTATATACAATTACAATGATTTTAATTCTGTCTCTGCCCTGTAAATCTCTTTCCAAATTATCATAAACGCTATACTTCACCCTGATTTACTTTTTTCGTCTAGTTTTTTTTTTCCGTCTCCCCTTTCCCTTTAACCTTTAACCGCCGGCTTCTTGGCCAATCCCCCGTAGTAGGTAAGTGCCACGGATGAGGATCAAGCAAGCAAGCAAGCAAGCAAGCTGTCCACCATTTTGGTTGCTGCTGTGTACCTCAGTGTAAATACACTGTAAATAATCACGCCTCGTGACGTTTTACGTAACATCTTTGTGGCAGAGGTGGTGGTTGTTCGCTATAACTATCACGGAGCTCCGCAACGGCCGCCTCATCACGGTTCCGTGATGAAGCGGCCTGGTCAGGCGAAAGGTCTGATCCAATCATTTTTGGAAAAATGGTGTCGTCAGAATCTGGTGACCGTGGAACTTCAGTTTCATCAGGAGCAGTTATGGTGACAACCTTGACGTCATGGTCTGTTATAGCGGTGAGTTGGGCAAACGACATCTTGTGGGGCAACATTTGGGGGGAGGTCAGACCAAAATTTAGGAGTGGGAAGAACACACAGTTATCTGCTATTGTGGCGATGGTATGTGGCACAGTAACATTGCGCGTCAGTCGTACGTCAGTAATCGGAGTGATGATATATAGACGCCGTCAGGAACGGGTTGGTCGTTGACTAACGGCCTTCAGGCGGGCCTCATGCGTGACTTCGGTCTTGGTGGAGCGTCTTCCGCCTACCAGGGGGACACGCTAAGCGATAGGCAACTTCACTTAGACGGCCAATCAACGAAGGGCCCCGCATACTGGGGCGAGCAGTTTTTGACACAAGCCATGCTTAATTGCGCGCTGGTGTCGATGCTGGCTGTCATAACGTGCCTTTGAACGACCTTGCGATGCCATTGTCCGCAGACGGGCAAGACGGCGAGCTCCTTCGACGAGACAGAATTCCTGTTGGACAAGCATCGTCATGGTTAGAAAAGGAAAAGGTCGACCGTATCCACTCTATAGCGTGGGGGCCGAGCGTAAATAAGAGAGAAAAAAAAAAAATAGACTGTATCCAGTGGTCTCGTGTCGGGCAGTATTAAAAGCATACGATATTAATGGTAAGACGTGGTCCCAGTTCTTACTGTCAGAGGCGACGTATATGGTAAGAATGTTCACCAGTGTCCAATTTGTGCACTCGGTGAGACCATTCATTTGCGGATGGTAAGGCGTCGAGTGTCGAAATTCTACTTATGGAGGAGCTCACAACATCGGTGGTAAACTGGCGTGTACGGTCGGAGGAGGGTTGACGCACGGTACGATGGAATGCAGCAGGAATAAAGACACTTGGTTTGCACTCTAAGATGGCAGGGCCACCGTCTCGTAGTAGCTAATGAGAATGGAGATTCATAGAGCCTTATGAATGTTTGAAGGGTGAGTATTTTAAATCTAATTTCTAGTGAAGGAAGTCGTGATTCATTGTAGAGCACGGCGTTTGCTGCAAACTTTGGCAGCCTCAGACATAAACGAAGCGCTCCTCGTTCCAGCAAAACTAGTGGACGTAGTTTAAGCAGGGGAGCCGGAGAATAACACACAGCCGAACTCTAGTATAGGTCGGATATACATGCGGTAAATCATTGTAAGTGTGTGTCTGCGCATGCGCCTCATCGATTATTGCTTATCCTTCTCAATATCCCCATTGCACGGGAAGCTTTTGAAGCTATACTATGTTGGTACCTGACTTTTTCCACTTGTGGAATAGTGGAATGGCAGTACGAAAGGGATATCATAACTGGGTCTTGTAGCGGAAAGACAAGAACAGCGCTATTATTTACATTAAGGGACAAGTGGATACTATCCAGCCAAGCTTCCAACTCGCATAAGTATTCCTGTAAGTACTCGTACAGTGACTGAATATCATTTGCCGAAGCAAAAAACGCTATATCACCAGCGTAATTGTACGTGCATACATTCTGATGACAAGGAATGGAGATTATATAGCAAGATATTAAACAACAGAGGGGATAACACTGAGCCTTGTGGAACCCCACGCGTTTGTTTGAATTTCCCTGATGAAATTTCACTTTGTGCACAGTAAAACTCCCTGCCCTGCAAGAACTCAGCAGTCCACGCTACGAAGTATTCAGGTAATCTCATATCCTGCATCACGAGTGGCTCATACCCACTATGGGGGATTGTCCAAGAATCGGGTGAGTTGGTAAAATAATTCGTGTCTAAAAAGAAACACCAATGAGAAATCATTGCTGCACATCACAAAACATCACAAAAGCTGCACCAACATTCCTATTATAATGTCTTAGAGTGGATTCTCCCAAAGATATAATATCGGAAATGGCTAGATTCAATCCAGTACTATGAAATTCTCTTTATGTAAAGTATGTTTTCTGAATGATGAAAAACGGCGGGATGACAAGAAGTGTTCTATTGCCTCTTCCTCACCACAATATAAGCCCAAGGAGGAGGGCGCCAGACCAGATCGATGCAGATAATAGTTTAATGTAGGTATTCGGCATCATATTGCAGAACGATCTTCGTTTTTCGCCACCCACTCTTCCTCTTCCACCACAGATGCAATAAAATAATATCACTATAAATCATGGTCTTTTCATTTTCACCAAAATCTCATTACACTGTCTGGGTGGTTGTCAGTCTCTTTAATTTGCAGTGTTAAAGTTGGATTGTCTTGTATAACTTGCTGTAGGCACTATTATTTTTATTTTTTCACTTATTGTAACAAGTGGTGTAGTTGCACAATTGCCGAGATTAATGCACACAAGGCGCGCAGTTAAAAAATTTGTAAGTTAAATTAACGAGGGCGTTGAAGTCATCGATATGGCTGAATGTTAGCAAATCGCTAGCTCCCCTAGTAGGAGCGCTCTTCATGTCGTGTGGCAATCCTTGTGTAGTCTGAGACATACGTAGGCAAGTCAGTGAGTTTTGTTGTTTGAAGCGTGAAAAGCGCTCGAAGATGCTGTATGCTTGCCTGTGTGGCAAAGGTTCTAGATGAGCGGTGCATGACAGTAAATTACTAGATTTCAACACAAAACGTACAAATGAATAAAAATGGGACATTTTGTGTGTCTGGGTCTCGTTTGTGTGTCTGTTTCGTTTGTGTGTCTGTTTCTTTGTGGGCTTGTATTTTACGCTGAAATCTAGTACTTCCGAAAGAGTAACGCTGGAATACAGCCTGTAAAGGCATCTCTTTAAAGGAGGCACCCATATCAACTGCGTGGCAATGATGCCGCACCGCCGTTGATGGCTTCTTCAGCGCGAACACACGTGTTTACAAATTAAAAAAAAAAATTACGTGTTCCCTACCAGCCATTTCAATCGGGGCAAATAGGTAACTTAGATAATAACGAGGAAACAGGTACGATCATTTTCAAAAGCGCCAAAATGTCCACTTCTCCGCCATCCTCTACGAAGCAGCAGCGATATATAGAAGAGGCCGCTGCAGTTGTTCATTCGTTCCTGCATGCGAATGCATACATCTTGTTGTTGTTCTTGCTCAATGACCTGGCGCAACCCACTCTGGTTGATCGGCCATGAATCCAAGAGCTAAAAAAATACTAATTTTCAGAAATATGACCAATAAAAACTGGTAATTTGGTCGTGTGGGACAAAGTTGATGTGATATAAACTCCATTGTATCTACATATTACACAATACAAATTTGGAATGAGAAAAATCTGTCAGCCCTTCCACTGGAGTGGAGATGGAAGACCAGCGAAGCTGTACTATGGTGGGAATTATGTATTTCCAATTATGACTATTAAGATGTGATGGTGTCATTTGTTATTTCAACTATTAAAGAATGAGAAATATATATTATCCGGTGGTTTTCATTTATTTAGTGACCACAGGGACCATGGCCTTATGGTCGCTACGGTACACCGCCATAGGGTGTACGGCAAGGAACGCCGCGCGCGTTCGGTGCGAACGCGAGCAAAACGCCGCCGCCGTCGACAACAGTTCTGCGCGTTGCTGACGTGCGCTGTAAAAACGCTGGCGTGAGCAAGCGCGCCAGCACCAGCGAGCGAAGGTTCATGCGGTCTATCGCTTCAATGGAAATTGAGCGACGAAGGCACAGCGCATACACAGGTAGGAGCCGTGTTGCAGATCGCTTTAAAGATAAGGTGCGCGCGACCGGCCGTCGCCGCGCAAAGTACAAGTACGCAGTTAATTGCTCGCAGAGCAAAATCCGCACTCCCTCCCTCCCGCGCTGCCTTCCCGCTTTCCTCCTTTCGCGTGGGTGATTGAGTCGCCAGAGAGAGTAAAACATCTTTATTAATAATATTAGAACGGAGAGAGGAGCGTGGGAGGAACCCTCAGTCCGGGGTCCCTAAGATGCGCCAGTTGCCCTTGCGCCCGGTCGCAAGATACGCATTTGGTGCCGCAGCTAAACGTCGCCTCCCCTCCCTCCCTCTCGTCCCCCCACGGCCTTTCGCGCGATGGAAGAAGTCGCGTTTGCTCTCCGCCGTGCTTTAGCTCGCGCATACAGCATACGGCCAATGAGAGTTTTTTTTTTCTACACGCGGACACGACCATCGAAGACTGAGCCCTTAACAGATTAAACAAACAAAATTAAACAAAAAATATTAGCATTGAATTCTTTTATTCTTGCAGAGAAAATTACAGAGGGCATCACAAACGTTTCTGTGGTTATATCCCGTTCGGTAGCACCAAAGGAAAGGACCACCGGGAGAGTCAAAGTCAAGTGAAGTTTACGTAATGGTTCTTCACAATCTTTTTCTTTGAACCTTAAAACTGCGACAGGCTAAAAAGTAATGTTCTAGAGATTCACCCTCATTGCAGAAATGACACGATGGTGATATTGCCAGACCAGACCTGTGAAGGTAAAAGTCGAGTGGGGGCCCGGGACTCGGCAACGTAGTCTCGTAAGCGACACTTCAGCCTTTCTAGTGGAGCATCATCTATTGTCCCAAGAAAAATTTAGATGCGAAAATTCAGAGACAGACAATAAAGATTTGTGAACGTTATTCTCAGTAGTGAATTTTCTAAATCGCGCCGCTGTTTTACGCAGATGATGGTAAAATAGGGATTACCGGGTCACCATGTGATGCTACGGCGAGTTCATCAGCATATTCATTTAGTATTAGATCTTTGTGTCTCGGCACCCATACCAAACGAACGAGGCGTGAATGTCTTGGGACGAACGAATTAAATGCTTCTAATGTGTTTGATCAAGTAGGAGTGGCTAGGGAAGAACAAACAGAGAGACAGTCTGTTAAAATTATGACTGCTGACAAAGATGAAGGTAATTTACGTAAAGCTAAAACAATTGCCAATAATTCAGCCTGAAAAATAGATGTGCAATCAGGTAGTCGGATTGAAAAAGACCAATTAAGAGATGGCGATATAATGCCCACACCTGCCTTATCTTCCCAGACGGAAGCGTCAGTCACTATCAGTTTTTATTTCTATAGTTGTGCAAGGTGTTCTAGAATACCATTTAGGAATTGGCATGGTGAATGCATAGCATTATTTGCAAAAAATGTAACTGAACTCAATCTTAGCTATCGGAGCAGAGCTGCTTATAAGTCTATCTCACAAAGGTGAACTTGTAATGGGTATAATATAGTTTGCACAAAACCAACTTGAGGGCACCGTAAACGAGGCCACTGATATTTAAAAAATTGAGTCCGACTCAATAATGAAAGCGTACTGATATCTATTCTGAAGGGATGCACAGATCTTTAGAAAGGTTTGCACTGATAGGATATGAAACCGAATGAGAAGAGAAGGCATACTGGCTTTTTGATATATGATATTAATCATGGCAAATTTAGGGAGACCATTTAGGCGCATTGCTTCTCGTTCTAAAAGAATAAGGGGCTGAATTTTGTAAGCAGGTCCGCCCGAGAACAAAACGCAAGCGAACTCTAATATTGGGCGAACATACATGCAATAAATTAAATCATTACAAGGACATCGCTGCGCATTCCGTAGCAACGGTTGCTAAGTGTACGCAGCATGCCTATACTGCACATGCTCCCTTGGATGTAATGCGTGCTATGTGTGGGCTCCAGTTAAGTTTCGTATTTTTCATAACTCCAAAATATTTAAACGACTCCATTTGTGGGATAACCTCTTGTCGGTAGACCAGCGAAATGTGTACGGGAACGGTTTTAGGAAAACAAAGATCGAACTTTTGCTGACATTAAGAGAGAAGTGAATGCCATCAAGCCACTTTTCAAGGTTGCTCATACAGTACTCAGAATTTGGTAGAGAGTATGTATGTCTATTGATGCAGCAAAAAATGCTATGTCACCGGCATAAACATACATCTGGACATCCTTCTGAGATGGGACAGAGCCTAATAAAACGTTAAACAATAATGGTGATAACACTGAACCTAACTGGGAGAGGCCTCTACTTTGTTTATATTTTAAAGATGACAATCCCCATTGAGAGCAGTAAAATGTTTTGCCGTTTAAAAATGCGTATGTCCACGCTATAAAATGTTTTGGTAGCCCTGCATTCTGGAGTGCTTTGATGAAAGTGACATGTTCTACACTACCATAAGCTTTAGTAATATCCAAGGTGACTAAGGCGGCATATTGCTTCCGGCCTCGAGCAAGCTGTATTCGGCTTTCAAGGTCAGCATGCGCACACCAAATGGAGCACCCACGTATGAATCTAAGTTGGCTCGGGCTCAAAATTACGTTGTTTATCAGCCATTTATCTATGTGGCAGTGTAAGATTATTTCGATTAGGTTTACAAGGTTAGATGTAAGAATTACTGGCCTAATGTTGTGTAAGGCGTAACTGCAGCACTTTGCATTTTTAATGGAAGAATTACTTTTCCGTGTCTCCATTCAGGAGGAATCCACGAATTTCTAATAGAATGGCTTACAATGGGGAGCGGGACCTAAGGTGATATCTTATATAACGATTTTATTATAGATGTGGTGATGCTATCAGGACCTGGCGCTGAAGGAGGCAGCAGGCTTACTACTTTTGCCAGTTCCAAAATTGTGACTTCTTCAAAGTCATCACCATGAGAAGGAGGCGTTTCGTGATATGACAGTATAGACGTAAATCGAATTTCGAGACCTTTAGCAATTTCTTTCAGTAATTTAGATAATTCACATGGTGTTTGAACCACAAATTTGATGTTCATTGTTACCGGAATTATCTTTTAAGTTTTCAAGACTCGTAAAAGAGTTTTTCTGTTGCTGCAGCCTTAGAAAGAAAATCAAAGTGCTGGGCTGTCCTTCGCATTGACAACTGTTATTTTATATGTCGCAGTCACAAACTTATAATATATCCCCAATTATTAGTGCACTGGTTATAGAGCAACGTACGTCGCCCGACTTAGCCTGTAATCACGTGAGCACTCCGTGTGCCAACCAAGGGCTAGAAGACTCGCTTTTTGAGGGGCTCACATCGAACTGCGATTTATTTACAGTGTATTTTATAACAGACAGTAGGTTTATGGCTTCCTCTTCTTCATTTTCCCCTACATGATTGGATAAAGCCATGCGAAAGTACTTTTGAAATATGTTAACATTCACATAGGTATTGGATTACCTAGTAATTGACGTTATGGGACATACAAGCCAAAAAAGTATAGGTAGGTGATCATTACTTGTGCCCGAGGTGAGAATCGACCATGAGGAAATAGATGTGAACTGCAAAAAGTAAGGTCTATAGCTGATCGTGATTTGCTACATACAAACGCAAGTGATCTTGTGTTAAGGTATGTTAAATTATTATTAGAAGCCCTATCCCACAATCTTTTTCCACTAGAATCCGTCCTGAAACCCCAAGCAATGTGAATTGTGCGTACAGCCACCCAATTCTTGGCGCATTGTGGGTATGTGCCATGTTTTGAAGGCTCATCATCGTCTTCGCCACGCTGGGAGAAAACGACGAGGTGGTCGACCCCGCGCGGTTACTAGGCACGCGCCGCGGCTGGAATGTGCTTCGGTGACAGTGAAGAGGGTCCCAAAGCGACAACAAACATGCCATAACCGCATCGGCGGAGGAGAAAGATTTCTGGGCCTAAGACAGCCTGGAGCTAACATGGGATGCCGACCCCTGAGAAACCGAGCAGAGCGAGCTACGACTGCGGAATGCCATTGCCTGGAGTCAATCTCGGTAAGGCTACGTTTCCATTGGCCGAGCGCTGGTAAGCAGCTTGCTGGCGCGTTTTCGTCGGTGTAGTACGTGTGAATGATCAAGCTATTGCGTCGAAATCGCTGAATAAAATGGATTAGCGTCTTTCTTCAGCAGAGTTGGAGTTTCGCAATATTATAATATAGATTGGAAATATTATAATATAGATTGGAAATAAACTAAAATTCGATTGCTGAGAGATCACGAAACAATTAACGTGTACGGTAAACTGTGGATACTGCGCGAGTTCTGACACAGAGTGGGAGCTATATAATATTTACAGGCTGTCATGGCTCCTTTTTCGAATTGTGAGAAATTCGATGCACCTGTAACGACGGCATATGCCCCAGAAAAAATAAACGGCGCAACGCAGACATGAACCGAGAAACTCACACGACAGGACTTCGTGCGTTTACGATTGGTATACCTGTGCCGTGTAACGATGAAATCACGAACCATGACAGCTGGATGATGGGTGTGGTGTTGCTTCTTTTAATTCGCGCGATGGGTGCAGCGTATACCTCCGTTATACCGATAGGTATCGAAGTGCTAAGTGGAGAGTAGGGAGACGGCACCATTTACAGTTTCGTCTAGATCACAGGGTGGTAGTAAACAGAATTGCTGCGGTGTTCAGTGCGCATAAAGTATATTAAATCATTCGTGTACTTCTCTTGTTCCAGGTCGACAGCTAAGGCGAGAAAATGACATATTACTTTACGGGCTTCGTGAGGAGTCCTGGAGGACTCCTCAAGATGATCCAAATCGTAAGAAATTTCTCTTCGGTCAGAGCTGATCTTTTATGCTGCAAAATGCGGGATACGATATTATTTATTTAAGGGCTTGGTGGCATGGGGCTCGGGTAATGAAAAGAGGGCTTTATGAATCAACACGACGAGACACATTGGTGGGTGCACAGTAATGAGCTAGCCGTTGCAAACGATAACCGGCAGTATGCACGCATGCCACGAATGGGGATAGTGATTTGGTTGAGTTGGTCGAAGTTAATGACGTAAAGGGCAGCGCAAAGCACCGAAGCACTGAACCTCCTCCTGTGTACTTTAAGTACTCCCTTTGACCAATAAAATTCAATTGGCAATTGGCAGTCAGCGCTTCTGTAGTTCTTTCCTTTTAGCGCACTCCTAAGCCGCGATTTGTAGCGACGTCTTTTCGGATGCTATATTCCTTTTCACGCTTTTCGCGTTTCGTCAGTGGTCAGAGCGACGCTCCACCCGCGTTATAAATGAGATAGACCGGCCGTGAATGGTGGATAACAGTGGCATAGAATTGAGCCGAAGGCATCGTTGCAAAATCGCGGCCCTATTGTTGCACCTCAGTGCTTTGCACTGCTTTTATGCCACGAACGTATGCCGTAAAGACTCGGTCGCCGTGCTCAATGTGCACCGTGTAACCCATGTTAAGACACGGTTAGATTAGCATTTTTGATTTGTTGCGGGCATGCATTTTTTGCGATATGCATTTCATTCATTTGTATGCCTACAATCCAGTCCTTTATTGAGTGTGTTGTTGTTTTTCTTTACTTTTCCAAAAACCCAATCGATCCTTAATGAGTTTACCTCACTGGATATACAGGGTGTCCCAGCTATCATGCAACACGATTTAAAAAAAGAGGAGCGGTGTTACGCGAAGCAAACCTATTGCGTATTGTTTCCAGTACAGTGGAGTAGCCGCCAGTAACTTTTTCGTTACTGAGATTTAATTAGGTAATTGTTATTATCTAACTCGATAACTACTCTCTTAATTATCGAAGTGTCAATGAGAAAGTTGTAGAACAACATGAAAAACTCCCGATGCAGCTTTTTGTTGCTCAATACGTGCTACATAAATGTGTTTTTTCGAGTGTGAAAGAAGCCCGCGAATACATGCAGAATTGCCGCGCGACTGGCCGCTCGAGGCACTTTTCGTGCATTCGCGGGCGTCTTTCACGCTCGGAAAAACACATTTATGTAGCACGTATTGAGCAACAGAAAGCTGTATGGGGAGTTTTTCGCTCTACAATTTTCTCATTGACACTTTGATAATTAAGACGGTAGTTATCGAGTTAGATAATTAATTACAATTACCTAATTAAATCTCAGTAACGAAAACATTACTGGCGGCTACTCCACTGTACTGGAAACAATACGCACTAGGTTTGCTTCGCGTAACGCCGTTTCTCTTTTTTAAAATCGTGCTGCGTGATAGCTGAGACATCCTGTATTTTAGAGGCATGGTGATGGATAAGCAGTGCGAAGCAAGACGTAGACAGAACAGAAATGAATGCTACGAGCGTTATCACGTCCACCTCTTTTCCAAGTCTGCGTGTTGCTTCGCGCTGTTTATCCGTCACAATGCAACTTTACCAACCCGCCCAGCTTGCCCCACTTGTCTGTTTTTGTAGACTTTTCGAATATAATGTTGAAGTGCGCTCTCTACCTGAAAGCGCGCTAACTGTGACAACAATGTACTAGTTGTTCACCTGCTATTTTCTAACTGCCAGCCACCTTAATTAGATTTAATATTGTATCCGTAACATAAAAGTATGTTTTCTTAGGGCAGTGTTGAACAATTGGCAGAAACGGTGTATGACTTCCTGCTCGAAATGTGCTTAAGGCAGCTTTATTTAACAACTACCCAATCTTTAGAATCGCGAGAATCGTTGTTTTCGTTATTCTTTCAGTTGTATACGATGGAATGCTTATTTGTATTAGCGACGCAAGCTTGCCAGAATCGTGCTCTCTGGAGCAACACTGGCTGTGATCTGTTTGCAAATGTTCGCCCTCATGGCGTTTTTGTTTCCGCGAAAAGAAATAACAAATAAAGCTAAAACGCTCCGAGCAAAGATCCTCGTGATAACTAAATGATGTTTAACGTTCCAACGTTATGCCTTGGTTTTGAAAGTGGCGTTCTCTGGATTAATTTTCACCGCGTGCATCTAAGTATACGTATACCAAACCAAACTTGAGACTTTTTGCTGGAAAGCAAAAGAGTAGCTGTGGAGAAGACGATTATGGGAAGACGAGCTGTGGAGAAGACGGAGAAAAGATTATCGTGAAGTCAGAGAAGACGAGAATCTATTTTTTTTTAAATTATGGGGTTTTACGTGCCAAAACCACGATCTGATTATGAGGCACGCCGTAGTGGGGGACTCCGGAAATTTGGACCACCTGGGGTTCTTAGCGTGCACCTAAATCTAAGTACACGGGTGTTTTAGCATTTCGCCCCCATCGAAATGCGGCCGCTGTGGCCGGGATTCGATTCCGCGACCTCGTGCTCAGCAGCCCAACACTGAGCAACCACGGCGGGTAGAATCTAAAGCGATCGCGTGCTGTGCGCAGCTCATCGGTTTGGTGCTGATGTTGATCCTGATGGGGGGCCACTACGACGTCAGCACGGGCCTGTACCGCCTCCGCATCGACGCATTCCTGATGACCATGACCGTCTTCACCTTCGTCCTCACGTCCGCTCTTCTCCTGATGTGCACCATCATGGGCTCGACAGAGCTGCCAAACTCTGTTCTGGTACGCGCACTCCTTCGAAACTTGGCGTACATTTGTATCGACGTGTCAGAAACTTCTTTTTCAAGTTGTGATTAATCATGTGTACTAGGCGCCTCATGACACGAGGTTTGACTGCTCGCAAATATGACGGTGCGCACGAGCAGGTTGACAGCCCATACGATAAAATGGGGACACTGGCGGGGAGAGCATCGTGCTCTATCTTGTTTGCGATGGCAGAACACCGCAAGGTAACAAACACAACAAGAATATGGACAATGCAAGGCGCTAAATACAGGACGTTCATCAATATAATGTAATTATCTAACTAGGCGAAATACAACAGTTAGCCCAATTTGTTCCAAGCAATGGCAAACACCATTACCTTGTTTTTGTCCAGCTACATGCATGGTACAAGACGATGCAATGCACTGACCTCCACTAAAAAGGCTGGACGGCGCACCCCCTTTTCCGCGGCGGGAGCTCGTGAAGATATACCAGAAGTTCCCCCGCATGTCCCGGAAGCCGGCGTCTGCTGCGGTTCTTTAGCAAGAAAATGAAGTATTTTCGGGCTGCCGCTGTCCTCGTGATCACACATTTTTGCGTTTTTTTTTAAATATCACACGCTCACTGTCCTTAGAGTAGGACAACGTAGCATGCAGCAGCCACAAACACAAAGAAAGTTTGGCTGAATGCGCGTTTTAAGGCAAAAAGATTCCCACACTAGAGTGACATATTTTCGAATTGTGCTTTTCTGCCAGTGACTTTCACGCTTGTTAAAATGATTTTGCAATGCTATATTTTTTTCTTTACAAAATGGGTAGTCATCACATGTTTACGATGACGCAAACTCGCGCGACAGTGTATATATGCCGTTTCATATTTGCGTACCGTTGAAAGGTTTCAGAAACGCCACCCTCTCTGTTCTAAAGTGCACATGGAAATGTAAGGCAGCAATCTTTAGCGCAAAAGCGAAAACTGCCAGCACTTCATTTCTATAAAGCGAACATTGTAAAGAGCTCGTAACCGGACGCGCGGCCAATGCGCTCCGACGCGCCCGGCGTCTGATGACGCTCGCCCGCGTGCCGATAACGTCGGATTATAAACGCGCCTGAATGCTCTCTTGTGGTTTGATCTCTAGCTCTCAAGGTGAAAACTGTTGAGTCGCCGATGGCTGCCCGAGGTAGTGTAATGAAGCTCTCGCTTCAAAAAGATGAAGTGTACCACATTAAGCTCTAATGGGCTTACCGAGAACAATATACAGTAAATTAAGTCATTTAGGAAACACAACGACATTGAGGTCTATTTTATGGTGATCGATTAAAATATATCCACTTATTATGACAGCCTTGAACAAACTGGAATTGGCACCGCAAGTTGTTGAATTGGTGATATACACCAACGGCTAAGTTGGAACCTGAGCACTGTGTTTGCCTATAACTCAGGACAAGCCCCTTTAGTGTTGTATAATAGTTACTCTTCACTTTCTGCTGATAATGAGGTGGGTATATGCTAAACCACCGAAGAACACTACACATTCGTATGAAACCGGACAACAATGACACAACAGAACAATGCGTTTATTTATGTCATAGCCATGAGCTGTCCCAAACAGCGTTTGGACGGCATCGTCCCGAAGACGGGTTCTTGCACCCGAGCGGTCGAAACAAGACTCTGTAAAATGGTCGCTGGAAAGCCTGCTGCCTAGAGTTGGTTTCCATTTGTCCCTTTTGAGGTTAATTAATCACCAATTGCTGGAAGATTTGCGGCTTCGAGCGCGGAAACCTGCATGACAAAGGCCAAACGGCTTTATAACACGCCTCACTTGGAAAGCGAAGCTGTTTTCCTCGTATAATGCGTGAAAGGTCTTCCCTGAATACGTTTCCGGTCAGCTAGTGCAGTTTATCGCACAAAAAACTGGCATTTCTTCAAAAAAAAAAAAAAAAAAAAAAACCGCTGTCCCACCAGCAGCAATCGACTGTCCGTGGCGCTCGCTTCAGGGACAAGGGCATCGACTTCCGGTGGCTACACGTGCGCGCGTGCGAAGAGTGCGAAGTAAAGTCACTGGAACCTGGAAAGTACCGCAACCCTTTTCTCTTCGCCGCCGCGCCGCCGATTGGTCAATTGCCGTCAGGTGATCACTTTCCGCCATAGATGGTCCAGGCCGCGCCGGAGCGGACAAGCAGACAAAGGCATAGCTCGCACACGCTGCGCGTATGAGCCATCGACGAGGTCAGATTTTGCATTTTGTGTAATTTAGGGCATATGTAACTTTCGTATACTTAATAAAACCGAAAGCAAACGCCCGGGTGCTGCGCTTTTGGGTGCAGCAACCACCGGGAGCCCGGGAAAGCGCTTTTCGCGATACCAATTAAGCGGAAAGAGTGACAGCAAGCGCTGTGCTATCTGGCTGCACCGAATAATGCGCGACAATTTCACTCCCACTAGGTCAACTTGATGATATCGCAAAGCTGAGACTTTGCGGTATCATCGAACTGCGTAAATGCCACAATGTGATCGAAAAGCTTCTTGACGTGACGCGTTTGCTTTGTACCCAGCGGTTTGCCTTGCGCGAACAAAGCGAGGAGATGATCAGAAATATGCAGAACCGAGCAAAATGCCACTCGAAGAGCATCGGAATGCAGGCGGCTGTGTCAAAAATAACATAATGAAGTGAGAAAACCACTGCAATAAATATTTATCGACCTGTCACTGTCGGATATTAAAATATACATTTTCTCGTGTTGCTGTTTATTACTGCCTAAAATAACGGGAACGCGACCTAGACAACTCTGTTTTAGCATATATTTTCTTCTACTGCAGTCAGGCACCGTTTATCTTCGTCCGAAGTCGATCTGTATCAATCGTTTCGAGCGCGGTAAATCAGTAGCCACGTTCGAAAGCCATTGCATCCACGCTTATAAACAATGCTAGGCAATGACTATTAACATATTTTGTACTTTGTGGTGGGTGAAATTTCACCCCTGCCTTGATTTTAGCCACCAATCAGATAACCTCCGTTTGGTTATTTCTATCCGCTTAAAGTCTATTTTGCCTCCCCTGTCCCTAAACCCCAATGCTTTGAAAAAATCAGCCCCGTTGTTTTGCACTGTAGGGTTAAGCCCTTTACAGGAAAGTATGAGGTGTTCAGCCATTTCCTCTTCCTCTCCACACGCACCGCACAACGTGTCTATACCTTGGTACTTGACTCGGTACAACTTAGTCCGCAGTACTCCCGTCCTGGCTTCAAACAACAAAGAGCTTCTCCTAGAATTATCATAGATATATTCTTTGGCAATTTCGTGCTTGAAAGTTCTGTATGTTCCCAGTGCTGATTTCGTCTGCATCCCTGTTTTCCATAGACCCCTCTTTGTTTCTTTAACCTTTTTCTTAACCGCGGTTTCCTGGTTTGCACCCCTCCTGCAGTCCAAATATTTGATTGACAGTTTTCTGGTCCGCTTCCTCCATTTTGTGTCAACATTTCTCATGCACAAATAACTGAAAGCTCTCCTTGCCCACCGCTTTTCTGCCATTTCTCTCAATCGCTCCTCAAGTTCTATCTTGCTGCTAGCTTCCCTGCCCTCGAAAGACGTCCATCCCATGTCACCCTGTACCCCCTGATTTGGTGTATTTCCGTGTGCTCCCAAAGCAAGCCTACCTACCCCTCGCTGCTTAACTTCCAACCTTTCTCGAACCTCTGATCTCATGCACATGACCGCATTACCGAAAGTCAAACTAGGGACCATCACACCTTTCCAAAGCCCTCTCACCACTTCGTACCTATTGTAATTCCACAGTGCCCTATTTTTCATCACAGCTGCATTCCTGCTACCTTTAGTCGTTACATATTTTTCATGTTCCGTTAGGTACTCAGCTCCATTGTTTGTCCACATTCTAAGATATTTGTACTTATCCACTACCTCATATGCTACATCCTACATCCTATGCTCACTGCCCTGATTATCATTAAAAATCATGACTGCCGATTTTTTTTTTTACTAAACTTCAAACCTAAGCTATCTCCCTCTTTACCACAGAAGTCCATTCATCCCTGCAAGTCTTCCTTGCTGTCAGCCATAAGTACAATGTCATCCGCGTACATCAGTCCTGGTAATGACTGTTTAATCCATTCTTCTTGCTTGGAATAGGAAAGGCTGAAGCCAAGTCCGCTCCTCTCTAATTTTTTCTCTAATCCTTGTAAATACAGCATGAACAACAGAGGTGACAGAGGGCACCCCTGCCTAAGCCCCTGCTGTATCTCTATAGGTTCAGATACCTTGTTTTCCTATTTTATAAGCACCTTGTTACTTTTATAGATATCTTTTAAACGATTACTTACTCCATCTTCCACATCTAGAGTGCCCAGTATGTCCCACAAATCCTTTTGGATTACACTGTCATAGGCTCCCTTGATATCCAGAAATGCGAGCCATAGGGGCCTGTGTTCCTTTTCTGCTATTTCAATACACTGCGTCAATGAGAACAGATTATCTTCTAACCTTCTTTGTTTCCGGAACCCATTTTGTAGTTCCCCCAGCACCTCCTCGCCCTCCACCCATGCCTGCAGTCTGTCCTTTTATAATCTGCATCACCACCCGGTAAACCACTGACGTCACTGTTATGGGACGGTAGTTGTTTATGTCGGCTGTGTCTCCCTTTCCCTTGTACATCATGCTCATCCTGCTCAGTCTCCACCCGTCGGGGGCTTTACCTTCCATTATCTTTTTACTCACTGCATCTCTTAATACTTTCTTAGATCCAGCTCCCCCTGGTGGAGATCAGTGATGCAATGTCGCATAATTGCTCGATATTTTCCCATTATTTGTATAATTGTCGGACCTTACAATTTTTCCCCCGAATCCCCTATTTCTTTTATTCATGGCGAGTTCTTTCAGTAGCTCTTCTTTTTTGCGCACATGTACATCGAAGTTTACTTCTTTCGCGTCGACTTTGGCTGACACGCCTTTCTTCCCCCCTTCCCCTGTTTTTTTCTTCTTTTTACTAAGAGGCCAGGGGAGCCAATCCCGGAGATTAGTGCAGTCTATGGCGCAATGAGGGTTAATTTTCGACTGTATTTGTGTTAATTACGCCCGTGGTGTTAGTTCTACCTACTCCGCGACTCATTTTCGCTTCTTGTCTCGCTGAGGCCTACATTTTGATACCTTTTGTAACTCGCTACGACAGTCTGGAGACTCGAAAGGGCCGTTTTTTGACTGAGACGCCAGATATAGATAATCAGATCCCACGTACGTCAAACCCGTGGGAAGTCGCCAAAGAAGACCTTGACTTTAGAAAAGTCATATCAAGTGTAGCCACCACCTTTGACAACATCGTGATAGACGGCTGACTTACGCACTCATGACCCCGGCAGTCGTTACTCGGCCTTTGGTGATATGAAATGCCTAAATTATTATTTCACGTGTAGTGGGGGCTTATTATTAAACAACCGTCATGCACTCGTACTTTGGATGGCATCGGCAAGAGTGACACATGTACCGCCCGATGCATGCGATGACTTTTCTTCGGGTACGGCGCATGTGCTGTTGTGCCATTGTGCGATGACGCTCAACTTTCTGGGCCACCGCTTTTATGTTTTCGTTAAGCCATGCTTGGAAGTGGAAATGTCGGACGCAGCGTGATGGCGCGACTTGGAGTGCTTCATCTTTTTATTATCCAGCAGGTGTTGGTGCTCCGCGCCTTTGGACGAGAGATGTAAAGGGGAACGGAAAACTGCCCCTTTGCATTCCAAACTTGAGCGGGGCAGTGCCACCAATCAAAAAGTTACAGAGGCACTTAAGTCTCCTTACATCAGAATAGTATGTCTCCTTGCGTGCATTGAATGTGAAAGCATTCTGGGCATGCCGACTATATGACTATATCGACGTCCATGTCACGTGACAATGTCACGGGACGTCATCACTTGCTGATGTGACCTTGCAACTTGAGGTTCTTGGTCACGTGACTATGTCACATGACGTGATTACTTGGTCATGTGCTTGAATTGGGCAAAGTTAATTTTGAGGGTGTGTCACGGAAACTTTGGGGGTGGGCCAAGTCAGTTTTGGGAGCGGGCCAGGTTGGTTTTGAACTTGAGTTAACTCAGTTTTAGAATTGGGCGAAGTCAATTTTGGGGGTGGGCCACCCAAATTTTCGTGGTGGGCCAAGTGGGCCTCCGATATCGTTTCCATTTCGGACGATGGCCTATTTTATGCAACCATACACAATTACTTATTTGATGACGTATGAAGTGTTTTTTTTTCTTTTATACGCGGTTCTTCGCAATGTACCTTCATTCAAACTTTTCGTTGTATTAGCCTAACATTGCCTCCTTCTATGTATTGTAGATGTTATTAGTATTGTACCTGTTATTACATTTGGTATTTTGTTTATTATTTATGTACCCCATTCCCCTCTGTAAAGCTGTGTGTGCTTAAGGGTAAAATAAATAAATAAATAAAAGTAAATTTTAGGAGTGGGCCAGGTTGGTGGGCAATGTCAGTTTTTGGGTGTGGGCCACCGAAATTTCGCGGGTGAGCCAATTGGATTTTGGGAGTGGGCCAGGTCGGTTTTGAACGTGGGTCAACTCAATTTTCGAATTGAGCAAAGTCATTTTTTTGGGTGTGGGCCACGGCGTCCGTCCGGCGCCGTGGCTGTTCACCGTGGGATTTCGCAGTGCGAGCCGCAGCAGGTCCAGCGCCGGGAGGGAACCTGACGTCATCACTTGGTCACGTCGGTTCTCTTGCCATCTGATGTTAACGCCGGACGCTCGCTGGATCTTCCGCTTCGTGGGGCATATAATACCCCTGACACACGGGCACTCTAAAGTCCTTTAGGTAAGGGGACATCTACCGGAAAGGCGTTCAAGCGCAGTGACACACGACAAAGGCGTGTCTTCCTCCCGGCAAAGTTCCTTTGCGGGAAAGAAGATCGAGCATCTACTTTTCGAGCAGAAAGGTGTACTCTCGCGTACAGCGTGCACAACTAATCAATAGAAGAAAACCTGTGACATAACTACGGTGCCCCGTAAGTAATTTTTTTTTTACCTTGGAAAATGTTTAAATGTTCAGTGGTAATGCGATTTGTCAAACAGTGAATATTTACTCTAGCTATATACTCTCGAACGCTCGCGCCACGTCACTAGCACCGCTATGTTGAATTCCGAATAAGCGCGTTATAAGCCATCAAAAATGGGAAAAAAAAATGTTTTCAGGTTGTACAATCACTACATGTAATCTACTCTACATGCTCAGCTTCTTGTAATTGTTTTCTCTCTTGCTGCTTTAACAAGCAGCGCGTTTTTTTTTCTTTTTCTGCGGCGTTCATTTGAGGAACCAACTAAAGAAGTTAGTGCGATGCCGTGTGTCATCGGCGCAACTCCTTTCTGCAAAGGGTCCTTCAGAGTAACAAAAGGGGTTTCCGGCAAAGGACTTTACTTTTGCCCGTGTTTCAGGGGTATAAGGCTGGCGCACTTTCCTTTTGATAATGAACTTCTCCCTATGCGACATGACGCATACGTAAGACAGTGGTGGTATTCGTGAGTTTCATTCCTTGGTCTGTGGCTTAATGGAGACTGGTGCACGCGCACATACCATGCACGCGCCAACTTTTCTTGGCAGTGATGCGAACGCTACGGGAGCGAAGCTTGCGCACATGTATCACTCTGTGGTTAGTCCAGTTGTCAGAGTGGAGTTTCGTTGTCGCGTCAGAATGTTCCGCAGCTTTACACGCGGGCAACCCTTGCCGCAGTTGCTGGTCCACGTGTAGCCGAGCTATATACCTGAAAGCCATCCGTAACGCCGACATTATTTTATTTATCAACAGTTATTTAGGACTATATGAACGGCGATCAGACTGCCCCCCCTCATTTCTGCTTGGTGAGCGAAGGCCGGTAGAGAGACCTTGGCGTAATACATCTTACCGTGGCTACACTGAGATGTCCGTCCTACAACCTCCGTGTGCACAGCGTTGAGCCATATCGCTCATCGTGATAATATACAGGGTGTTTCACCTAGCTTGAACTAAGGATCTAAAAAAAAAAAAAAATGGTTTACCGCAGCTGAATGAAACCAACGACATATGGTTTGCCGTCATGTGGCGCTCCTTAAAGTAGTTTTATATTCCGCTTAATTAATTAAGATCAATTAGGCAAAATTTTAAATATTCAATTTAGGGCCAAGTGCGTTTCGTTACGTTGTAGAGGGGATTCAGAAACGACCGATTCAATTTTTGTGGCAACGTACATGCTGCGTGGTGATTGGTGATTTTTTTTCGGTGTTTAAAGAAAGTCCGCGAAATATGAAATAAAACCACGTGACTGCGCTCATGCGCCACCGTATTGCAGCGCTCTCAACCGTGCTTCGAGCGAAAGAGCCGTGCGCGCGGACCGTGGCGAAGTGAGCGGCCGCGGCTCTATGTAGGCATAGAGAAAGGAATTCAACAAGAGCGGACACTCCCATAGAGCCCAGCGGCCGAATTGACTGCAGCGCGCCAAGCTGTCGGCATCAATCACTTCCGTTTTCGGTTTTGGGCGCGCGCATTTTGAACGCTAGCTAGCATGCCGGCTGCGCCCCCCCCCCCCCCCCCCCCGCTTTTTTTTTTTTTTTTCTGCTCGACCGCGCACAGTCTTCGTGCGGAATCGGTTTATTATTTGGTAAAAATGATTGCGAACCATCTTGTCAAGTCCCATCGAATCTGCGCCACGTGCAATTTCACAAAGTAGACGCAAGACCCCTTGTGAAAGGAGGAAATATTTATTTTGCTATATATTAAAAGCTCGTTCCGCGCTTTTTGTGCGTTCATCCAACGTTGTGACCCTAGGTAAGCAGTAGTTCCCGTGTGAAGCTCCACCAGACGGCATCAGCTGAAAAAAAGTAAATTACAAGCATGTTACATTTACAAGCATGTAACAACATGTTACAAGCATGTGTCATATTTGTATTTAGACATAGGAATACTGTGTGTAGAGCCGGAAAGTGCGAAAGCGGTGAATGGGCGGCATTACAAACAAAAGCAATTCGCTTTTACATACATGACGTAGCTGTGGCTACGTCATGTATGTAACTCATGTATGATGTCATGTATGACATGACTCATCCCAAACAATACCATAAAATATGAAAACATCTGATTTACAAGCATTCCCCCATTTCCGGGCAATATTTCCTGCACTTTAATAGCACAAATACACGAGCGACTTCGCGTTTCCAAAACTTGGCCTCGGGCGACGCGACGGTACGCTACATACAGAGACGGACGCAACAGAGACTCCCAGCCGGACCATGCTAGACGTTCGCAGAATGCCTTCTACTCGCACTCAAGACAAATGCGTTGGTGCAAAGCATGTTTTCATTCCTTTAGAAGACGGAATTTTCGAATTAAAAGTTTCTGATATGTTCCTCGGCGTTATCTGTCACGCGTTCTGCCGGCGCCAGCAACACACTCCCATGTTATCACTCTTGGCAATCGCCCATCGCGTTTTCGACAGGCGTGAGTACCCTAAGAAGGTATATGTTGTTGCGGGGACACACACACACACACACACACACACACACACACACACACACACACACACACACACGCACACGCGCACGCGCACGCGCACGCGCACGCGCACGCGCACGCACGCACGCACGCACGCACGCACGCACGCACGCAAAAAAACCGTCACAAACTTGCTCCTCTAATATTGATTACACGCCAAACTAACTTTGTCACCAACGCCGAACTGCTTATCGCTAACTGCGTCAGTGCCCTGTGCGGCCAGCGTTACCTCAAAAGTACCCCAAGAAGTAACGAAATTACTTTTCAGTAATGTCTGGCGTCAGAGAAAGCGGCACAAACTTCTAGCAAGATGCACTAGACTACGCACCACGGCCGAGTTGTTTCTGGCTAACTGCGTCACAACGCCCTGTGCGGCCAGTGTGTCTCCAACAGAACCGAAATAAGTTACAATAATCCCCTAGGAAGCATTGGAAACATGTCCCAGCGCGATTCATTAACTCAAATTAACTGCACCAGGACGGCCGAGCTGTTTTTCGCTAACTGCGTCTTAAGTCTCGGTCCCATGCCGCAAGCCTAATTGCGTCGTAGACTGTGAAACAAAATTTCTCACCTTGCCGTAGTCTAATAGGGCAGTGGTGTCTTGTCCCAGTGCATAAGGAACGCAAGAATACGCCGGGAGCCTAAGTGCCTGGCGGATGACGCATGCATCTGGCCCGTCATTGACCTGTCGCTAGGTAATGCAAGAAAAATAGGTCGCAAAGTTAAAGTTCATTTATACTCAAAACGTTTTAGTTTTGAGTAAAATTTTGTTGACCTACGTTCAAAACCAACCTGGCCTACTCCAAAAGTCCGCTCGGCCCACCCCCAAATTTTGGGTAACCCACACCCAAATTTTACACCATTTACTGACTACATTTGCAAACTGAATGAGGTAGAGCTACGATCATTCTCTGCAATATAATATTTTCATATGATAATAAAACGATTCATCTCTGTCATTATCACAAACCTTTGAATAATTTTTGTTCATTACTTCTAGCATCACTATTCAAGTTGGGAGATCTTGCAATTAGGATTTACATAAAAAATACAATTCACAGCAGGTGAACACTTCTTTTATATTTGTTATGGTGACATCGAAATGTACGTTGCCACAAAAAGTTTGATCGGTCGTTTCTGAAACCCCTCTACAACGTAACGAAACGCACTTGGCCGTAAAGTGAATATTTAAAATTTTGGTTGACTGATGTTAAGTTAATTAACTAATTAGGCGTAATATAAAAATATTTTGAGGAGGGTCACATGACGGCAAACCATATGTCGTCGGTTTCACCCAGCCACGGTTAACCACTGTTTTTTAAAATCCTTGGTTGAAGTTACGTGAAACATCCGGTATAGTCCTGTAATATATATATATATATATATATATATATATATATATATATATATATATATATATATTGAAAGACGGAAGACGACCAGGACAGGCAGCACTGGCAGACCCGTTTATTCCACCGGCACGGCCGAGGCTCAAAAACGAAGAAGAAGAGAAACAGGGATGATGATGGCTATATACAAATGAGAACGATGAAGTACGTTAAATGTGCTTACACTAATTCCCCCCCCCCCCCCCCCCTTCGTGGAAACGGAGTGAAGCGGAGTGACTAGATAGTTCACTGCGGAAGTTTGTTGTAGAATTGTGTAGGGCCCAATGTACCGGTGAAGGAGTTTCTCGCAAAGTCCAGGGGTTCGAACCGGCGTCAATAGGAGGACTTGGTCTCCAGGATGGAAGGCGATGTCGCGGCGTTTACTGTCGCAGCGACGTTTTCTTTCTTCTTGGGTAGCGGCGGTGTTGCGACGAGCAATTTCACGGCAATGCGCGAGTCGAGCTGCAAACTCTTCTGGGAGGGAGGTGTTAGGCGAAGCAGGAGAGAAAAAGAATTCGGTGTCGAAGACGGAGGAGGCAGATCGTCCATACACGAGGAAGGAAGGGCTGTAACCGGTAGTTCGTTGTGTCGCAGTATTATACGTGAATGTAACACAGGGAAGGATGTTGTCCCAGTTTGTGTGGCCAGGACGTAAGTACATAGAAATCATGTCAGAGAGCGTTCGGTGGAAGCGTTCAGTAAGGCCGTTGGTTTGCGGGTGATAAGTAGAAGTGGTTTTGTGCTTCGTATTAGTCTGCCGCAAGACTTCCTCGAGGACGTGGGACATGAAGGCTTTGCCACGATCGGACAAAAGAACGCGAGGAGCACCATGGCGCAAGACTATGGATTGCAGGAAAAAGTCAGCAACCTCTGAAGCAGCACCAGATCGAAGAGGCGCAGTCTCGGCGTATCTTGTTAAGTGGTCTACCGCTGTGACGATCCAGCGGTGACCGGAGGGCGTCAACGGCAAGGGACCGTATAAGTCAATTCCAACGAACTCGAAAGGTTCGGTCGGACATGGCAGAGGCTGAAGAAAACCGGCAGGCGGGGATGTAAAGCGTTTGCGGTGCTGACACAACGCACATGAGGCAACGTATTTGGCTACCGTTGTGGACAATCCAGGCCAGAAACAGCGGGTCTTGATGCGGTTGTAGGTCTTGTGGAAGCCTAAGTGGCCGGCGGCAACGTCATCATGAAATGCTTCTAAATCTCGAAGACGAAGGCAGCGAGGTATGACTGGGACCCACTTGGTACCCGTAGGATGATAAATATAACGATGAAGCACCCCATCTTGGAGGCGAAATTGTTGAAGCTGGCGTCGCAAGCGGCTGTTGGGTGGTTTAGTTAGGCCGCGAAGGCGATCAATGAGAGTTCAACAGTAAGAGTCTGCGTGCTGAAGGGAAGCTAAATCGGAGCGTGAAGAAAGCTGAGCTTGATCCAGTGACATTAGCGTGAGCTGGTAGGCGGCAGGCGTAGCGTCAGAGCGACGTGGTAGAGACGGGGAGTGCGCACGATCGATAGAAGGCGAAAGCGGGCATCGAGACAGTGCGTCTGCATCATTATGACATTTGCCAGACCGGTACGTTATCGTGAAATCATATTCTTGTAAGCGCAGTATCCAGCGTCCCAGGCGTCCTGACATGTTCTTCATAGATGACAGCCAACACAGAGCATGATGGTCGGTGACGATGGTGAAGTGGCGACCATAGAGATACGGGCGAAACTTCTGAATGGACCAAACAATAGCCAGACATTCCTGCTCTGTGATCGTGTAGTTCCGTTCAGATGGCGACAGGGTCCGGCTAGCATACGCCACAACCTGCTCTTTAGACGCGGGACCCCGTTGCAGGAGCACTGCTTCGATGCCTTGCGCACTTGCGTCAGTGTGGAGTATAGTGGGTGCCCTCTCATCAAAATGGCGAAACACCGGTCCGGAAGTGATGTTTCTTAAGGGCTTGAAATGCCGACTCACAGTCTTCGGACCATGTGAAAGAGGCGCCGGTGTCCAGGAGCTTATGTAGAGGAGCTGCTATTGTAGCAAAATTGCGTATAAAACGGCGAAAGTAAGACGCCAGGCCGAGAAAGCTGCGCAATGTTTTTTGATTTGATGGGCAAGGGAATTGAAGCACAGCAGCAATCTTCTCAGGGTCAGGTTGGACGCCGTCTTTTGAAACGACGTGACCCAGCACTTTGGCGCTTCTGCTGGCGAATGTGCACTTTTTAGTATTAATCTGGAGGCCAGCATGGGAAAGGCATTGGAGGACTTCGTCTGATTTCTCTGCAGGTGTTGGCTGAAGCTGGAAGAAAAAACAACGATGTCATTCAGATAACAGAGGCAGGTCTTCCACTTAAGGCCACGAAGAACAGTGTCGATCATACGCTCAAACGTGGCTGGAGCGTTGCACAGGCCAAATGGCATTACATTAAATTCATAAAGCCCGTCCGGCGTGGCGAAAGCGGTTTTCTCTTTGTCAGCTAGCCTCGTTCATGGGAATTTGCCAATATCCCGATCGCAGATCAAGGCTGGAAAAATATTCCGCTCCTTGTAGTGTATCTAAGGCGTCGTCAATTCGAGGCATGGGATACACATCCTTGCGTGTAATCTTATTGAGCGCTCGATAATCAACGCAAAAGCGAACGGAACCATATTTTTTCTTCACCGGAACGACAGGAGACGCCCAGGAACTGGATGAAGGTCGTATAATATTTCGTGCTAGCATGTCATCAACTTGTTCTTCAATGACCTTCCGTTCCGACTGCGAAACACGATATGGGCGATGGCGTATAATTGCAGAACCGTCGGTTTCGATGCGGTGTGCAGCTACGGAAGTCTGGCCCAGTGCGGTGGCACAGCTATCAAAGCAGGATTTGTGCTTAGCCAAAAGGGCGAGTAACGCATCCGACTGGGCAGCGGTTAGGTCAGAACCAATTAGGGCTCGGAGAGAAGAAGAATCCAAACCTGAGGTTGGTACTGGTGACGAAGAAGGGGAAAGCGCTGCGACAGAGATCAGTGGCGGGTCGGTGAAGGTTGCGACGGTCATCCCTTTGGGCAACAACACAGGATCTGGGGTTGTGTTGCAGGCGTACAGGAGAGCTCGGCCACATGAAAACCGGACGAGACAAGGGGCGACTAGAATTCCTCGTGAAGTGCAGCGTGAAGAGGGGGTACCCAGTGCGTCTCCATCGGTTAGCTGGCCGGATGTGACAGCTACAATGTGTTCGTGACCAGGGTGCAGGACGTAGTCTGCAGTGACAGCCAAGTTCAAGATGGAGGGTGACGACTCCAAAATAGGTGCATCCGTGGTATCTGTGATGTGGACGACTTTCTCCCTACATGATATAACAGCGGAGGCAGAATGCAGGAAGTCCCAACCGAGAATAGGTACCCAGTGCGTCTCCATCGGTTAGCTGGCCGGATGTGACAGCTACAATGTGTTCGTGACCAGGGTGCAGGACGTAGTCTGCAGTGACAGCCAAGTTCAAGATGGAGGGTGACGACTCCAAAATAGGTGCATCCGTGGTATCTGTGATGTGGACGACTTTCTCCCTACATGATATAACAGCGGAGGCAGAATGCAGGAAGTCCCAACGGAGAATAAGTTCATGGATGCACGCGGGTAGCACAATCATCTCAATGTGGTGACGAATGCCGTCGATCAAAACATGAGCCGTACATTGTCCGTCGGGGTGAATGGGTACGTTATTAGCGCCGCGTAAAACGGGTCCAAGATAAGGCGTTCCGACTTTACGGAGCCGTGAGCACAAATCACTACCCAGAACGGAAACAGCGGCACCAGTATCGACGAGAGCTTGCACAGGAACACCTTCGAGAGTTACAGATAGCATATTGGTGCCCTCGCACGTTGGATTGCCCGGGAACGAGGAAGCGGACCGGCTCGCAAAGGAGGCCCACACCTTGCCAGTGCCCCGGTCTCTACTGGTGACGCCTTTCGACGTCGCCCGTCACACCGTTGCTGGCTACCTCCGGTCGCGACACCCTGACCCGCGCGTTGCCGCCGGCAGCCCCCCGAAGTTGCTGCCACGCAGGGGCTTGGGCCGCCGTGATCGCGCTCTGCTCCTGCGTCTCCGCATCGGGTGCTGTCGGACGGCTGAGCGCGTGCACCGGTTGTCGGGACTCGGCTCGCCCTACTGCGACAGCTGCTCCGGTGTCGAATCCTTGGACCATGTTCTCCTGCAGTGCCCCGCGTACGCAGCGGAGCGTGGCCCTCTTCTTGCCGCCTACCGTCGCCTCGGGATCCCGTCCGACAGCGCACGGGGGCTCCTGTTTCCTGCGACGCATCCCTCCATCGCCAAGCGGGCCTACGCGGCCCTCCTGGAGTATCTGGAGGATACAAACCTGTGTCAGCGGCTCTAAACCGCGCCTCTTCATGACTTACCGCTCGGCTGTGTTCGGCTGCGCTTTCCTTTTTTTTTTCTTTTTTTCTCTTTCTCTCTCCTCTCTTCACTACTCTGTTTGTCCTTACCCCCTCCCCCGTACAGCGCTGTTGAGGTGCCCTCTCACGAGAGGCAGTTACGGTGCTGCACTTTTCTCTTCTCTTTCTATTTTTATAATCACTCACACACACACACCGGGCGACAAGGAGGTATTTCCGAAGTTCGACAGGACGCAGTTTTCCCTCCAAAAACTGCAGTCCTTAGTTTTCCGAGTGTTGGTCAGCAAGGCGGGAGATGGGGCGAAGCGGTGATGCAGAGCGGCGGTAGGGAGAAGAACGTCGTCTAGCCGAACGGGAGCCCTGAGGCAGACGTGGAGACGCTGGAGGAGATGGAGAACGACGCTGCGTGAAAGCGGACGGGCCTGGGTAGTAAGCGTCGTGTCGTCGGATCTCGTCTCGCTCGAAATCGGCATAGCCTCGGCTTACACCCAGCTGGCGGCGACGGCAGTAACGCGATATGTGGCCCCGTATACCGCAGTAAAAGCAGACAGGACGAGGTGGACGCCACTGAGGATACGAAGGTGCAGCAGGTGCTCGGGCGCCCATAGAGGCCAAATGGCCGCAGGCGAGGTCAGGAGGCCCAGAAGGGACAGTGGCAGGTGGTATTGCAGCGACTTCCGCGTATGTGGGCATCGGGAACGCTGCTGGGGCAACAGACGTTGTCGGTGTCGTCATGGCTGCCAACTCTTCCTTCACAAGGTTGCGCAAGTCGAACATTGGCGATGGGGCGGAAACAACAGTGGATCGCCGCTGTTGCTGCTCCTGAAGTTCTTCGCGAATAATAGAGCGGATAAGAGCACATAAATCAGAATGAGTTGGCATTGGAAGGTCGCTGTCACGGTGAAGACGGAGGGCCTGAAGCTCGTCCAAGCGCTGGCACGTCGATGTAATATCTTGAACCGAGGTAGGATTTTGAACAGCTAAGGCGTTGAATGCGATGGAACCAATGCCTTTAAGAATATGGCGAATGCGTCCGGCTTCCGTCATTCCAACGTTGGCGCGGCGGCATAGTGCCAGGACATCTTCGATGTACGATGTATATGACTCTTGTGGAAGTTGAACACGCGCAGCGAGCTTCTGTTTGGCGACTTCTGAACGGCCAGATGAAGACGCGAAAATTTGCCGCAAGCTGGTAGTAAACGCTGACCAGTTGGCGAAGTCAGTTTCGTGGTTAAAATACCACGTCTTCGCAACGTGGGTCAGATAGAACGCGACGTTAGTCAACTTCTGTCTGTCGGTCCACCCATTGGCCGAACTCACGCGGTTGTAATTGTCGAGCCAGTCGTCGACGTCATCCCCGCGGAGACCCGCAAAGACTGGTGGATCACGATGAGGGGTGGTAATGGTGCACGATGTCAGTGCAACCGAGGTCGTAGGAGCAGGAGCGTTAGGGGTAGCGATAGTGCCGGCGGCCGACTCAGGGGTGGTCATAGGGGATGGCCGGGCGCAGGCGGCGACCGGAACGTAGCTCCAGGTAGGGCAGGAACGCAGGAGGACGTCGGGATCTTGACGCGCCTCCACCACTTTGAAAGACGGAAGACGACCAGGACAGGCAGCACTGGCAGACCCGTTTATTCCACCGGCACGGCCGAGGCTCAAAAACGAAGAAGAAGAGAAACAGGGATGATGATGGCCATATACAAATGAGAACGATGAAGTACGTTAAATGTGCTTACAATATATATATATATATATATATATATATATATATTCAATGACGTACATTTTATTTATTTATTTATTTACTTAGTTACTTACTGCTTTTGGTCGCAGTGAATTATTTCATCCTTGGTCGCGAAGATGCATGTACTTCGACGCACATTTGCCAATCATAGCTACAAGACATGGCTTTGGTATTTCCTTACCAAAATACACCTATAATAACCCTCGATCCGTGAACTGTTCTCATCGCCAAAGCAATTAGCGCAGTTTGTCATTCTTCAGTGCCTATCTTTTTATGTCCAGCGCCACGCTTCGGGCATGTGTTAGACAATAGCTGGATGTCAGAAATACACGTTCGTGCCTACTTGTAACACGTGGAAAGAGCGAACAACAGAACACCATCGACAAAACGCAGAAACTGCGCAGGCCGAAGAGCTTAATTAACTTTGCACTCTTCTTAAATGCATGGACAAATGCCTTAATGATATACATGGCCCATATTGTTTCCATCAATACGACACATGGCTCAGCAACACAGAATAACCCCATGTACCTGCATGGAGCTTTGAAAAATAAGAATTAGCTTACCGTTGCTGCCTCCGCACTTCTTGCACGGTTCGGAGGTACTTCCGACGCCATGTCTCTTTTGAATTGCGCTTTCTTTTTAAAAATGACTCTTCAGAATTCTTTAAATAGTGCGGACACTGACATTTGGCATTTCCGGGTCGACATGGTTGCCCATCTTTCCCGCTGTCGGTACCGCGTTGTGCATAAGGTAAGCCATGCACTTTTCGTCGGAGAGCAGCTGTTGCGCAACGTGTCGTGGCGCTGCAGCCTCGTTCTTCCTATATAGTTAATGTATATGCTCCCCAACATTAGCCATATACAGTAACTCTAGTTCTTCCAGTCTTCTGGCGGTGATCTTCGCCCACGAACTTCAGTTTTCCGCTCTTTGGGGATTTCAGAGGTCCGCACAGAGCTCGGGCCTTTACACTAAACTGACAGGCCCGGCAGTAAGCGGTCCCGTTGCGGAAATCTTCCGGTCACTTTCGACCACCTGTGGTTCCTTCAACCTGCAGGCGACGTGCAGTCCGTTCACTCACAGCGGTGAGCTCGCTGACGGCGCGGTACGCAGCAATTGCGGATAAGCAGGGCCGACTGGGCGCCGTGCACCGGCGTACACACTGCGCACAATCTTCTTCGTCTGCTATAAGACATCCACTGCTTGTCGAATTTTGCGTAAATTCTCGGTGGACGAAATGGCGACACTTCAGCAACAGGCGCGCCGGCGCACAAAATGGACGCATTGTTTACTACAGAGCACAATCAGGAACCCTGGTGCGGACCAAAAGGAAAAACCTTTTAATTTTATTGATGAGTGCTCACGAGTGGGGTTCCAAAATTAATAAATTCATTAGTGTATATATATTGGGTTAAGAAAACATTGAAATTATTGGTGAAACTGAGCAACTAGTTCGTGGTGCGTAGGAAGAGGATGCGTTTTGGTTTTGTAGCTTTGCCAAGTTGTCCCCGAGTTGGCATTAACACGAGATGTGCATACATGTGACGCTTTTTGGCTGCTAGGTTTTCTAATGATTATTATTTTAGTGTCACTAAATCTTTGGCAGGTTAACTATACAGTGTGCGCACTAACTGATACTATGCGAAACAATGCAAGTTTCACTGGGCGCAATGGGCCTTTTTCAGGTGCACCTACTGCGCATGCGTGGCATGTTGTCGCGCCGTGCATCATGGGATGGCATACGACGCCATTTCTTTTGAGGGTCTCGCTACAGTAGTCTCGCGGTCGCGCTCTCCCCGCAGCGAGAGCATTGAAGCTTGTGTTTTCGCCGGTTTTCTCCGTGATTTTTGTGAACGGAAGCAGCAAATCGCAGGCAATGCCGAACCGGTGTGCTGCCGTAGGCTGCGCGAATATCAGAAGCAAAGATGCAGCTGTCAGTCTGTTTAGATGTCCTGCCGTCGGCCTACATGCTGCCAAACGAGCAAAATGGATTCAGGCAATGAGCCGCGTCAATCTCGACGGCTCACCGTGGCAACCATCCGCGGACTCTCGAGTATACAGCAGACTTTTATTACAATGAAGTGATTTAGCATGTAAGCTTGGGCGTGTTGGGGATTCATTGAAAAAAAAAAAAAAAAAAAAAAAACAACACACGCACACAGCGCTGTGTGCGTGTCGCTCTCTCGTGTACGTGTCTTTTTTGCGCTGTGTTTTTTCCAATTTCTTACAAGATGAGTTACTTTTCTTTTTCTATGCAGTCGCAAACAATGTGGTACAGCGCCGTCAGCAAGCGGCTGATTGCCTAACCGTCGCCAAACTGACCGTCAGTGGTGGTGGTCAGCGCACCTACGCGATCATTGTCTAGTGCATTTTTGTGAGCTACGAAGAAAGGAAAACGCTCTTTAAGACGTCTGCATTTTCGGGGATATGCTATAACAGCTCTTGGCACCTGCCATCTGAGTGAAGTTGTAGGCGCCGGTCGGAGTGCAACCTACACGCGTAGACACGACAGATGCTTGAATGAAGTTTATCATATTTTTGCAGGAGAGCCATCACGTTTCCCCCACCACCCTGACTACGTTCCCTCTGTCTTCAATCACACGAGAAGTCATAGTGGAGCCTTATCTCGCTTCAACAGATTGGAAAACGAATGTACTTTTCTTCTTTGAAAAGCCAACCTTTGTGCTGCTGGCGGTTCGACGAGGCGAAATGGGCTTCCATGCAACGTTCGCTCAAATCGGGTACACAGGCCAGGTCAGAAGTCCATTCACCGCCGGTGTCGTAAAACGACTTGAACTCGTCTAACGAGTACATCTCGAGGAACACCGCGGTTGAGCCGCTCGATCCGCTAAACAACTAGGAAACAAAGCGGAAAGCCTGTAACACGTGTTTGAACCTAAACTTCTAGTACCACGTGCGCGAAGACGAAAGAAAAAAGTTGTCGCAGTTTCACCTGAAAGGCGAAGCATCAATTGCGATAGCAAACTTGTAGAGAGCTATACGGAGTAATGATATTAGCTTTATCAGCTGTATAAACTTGGACATGCAGCAGCATCGGCAACACGCAGAACTGTTGTCGACGCCATCGGCGTTTTGCCCGCGTTCGCTCAAAATGCGTGCGGCGTTGGTGACTGTTGCCGGAGCCTCTGATATAAATAAGCACTGCGTGCCGCAGCTAAACGTCGCCTCCCTTCCCTGCCCCTCCCCCACGGCCTCTCGCTCGTCGGAAGAAGGCGCGTTTGCTCTACATACATGGTGATTGTGAAGGAGAACAGAGACGCCTACTTCTGCAGCCCTTAAGCGAGCACGGCGCAGAACGCGCGTTTGTTCTCCGCCGTGCGTTCACTCCCCGTGAAAGACGCGCCCCTCGCGCCCTTTCACTCGCACATACAGCGTTCGGCGCGCGACGATTTCTTCTCCAAATGACGTCATACGGAACCTCACGGCGACGGCGACGGCAGAAATCTGCTTTTGAGTGTCCATATAATTGCTATCGCAATAAAAACGCTATCAGCCGAACAGCACGCTCGGCAAGCACACTGACTGTGACTGAACTTGCCCCGACTTGTCAGGCCGCGCCGCCCCGACCCTCAGTTGTGATTTCGGCGGTCGCCGCTAGAGGCGCTCTACCAACCCGAAAAAGGCCCATTCTCGACTATTCCTTCGCATTTTCGGCGGAAGTCCAGTTTTTCTCGTTGGAATACAATAACTTAATGTGATAACAGCGAACTGGTTGTGTGTAAATAATTTACAATTCGATCGTTTATTCACCTGTGAAGTTTTTGCCAGAAATGTCTGCACTGAAGTCGATCCGTTTGCGATTACTTCAGTCATGAGCAATGGTTCCTTGTGATTCAGTTTACACCATTTACTGACTACATTTGCAAACTGAATGAGGTAGAGCTATGATCATTCTCAGCAATATGATATATTGATATGATAATAAAACGATTCATCTGTGTCATTATCACAAACCTTTGAATAATTATTGTTCATTACTTGTAGCATCACTATTTAAGATGGGAGATCTTGTCATCAGGATTGCTTAAAAATACAATTCATAGCAGGTGAACACTTCTTTCTATATTTGTTATGGTCACATCGCAGGCTCAAAATTTTAAGAATCGCGAGTTTACCGGCATATCTATGAACACTTAAGATTGTTTTCATCTTATTTTTTGTACCCTGCACATTCCTAAATTGGTAGCTTTGAAATGATGAATTATCATTTAGTAAATTACTCTTGCTGCATTAAGGAAGTGAGAAATACATATTAGTTATCGCATTTAACGACGTTAATCGAAAGAAAACGCGTTACGTGTAAGAATGTCCTTAAAAATTTTTATAAAATTATTTCTTGTAGTATACTATCTTTTCTTTCTGTGCGTAAGAATCAGCCACGTGTTTCCAGCGGCAGAAACATCGAACATTTGTTTTCTTTGACATACCATGTTTTATCGTCTGCTTGCGGCGACGTTATTGTTGTAACACTTGTAGTTATATACGTGGCATTCTCTTTTTTTTTTCCAGTATCGCATTAACTACCTTTTGGCCACCATCACATACTTTCCTTTCACCGTGGGTTTCATCTTTGAAGAGTACATGCATGGAGACATCAAGCAGACCATTGCAGGAGGGGTAATGTATCGAGGCACATAGGTACCTGTTTCAACCTCGACGCGGAAGTACCAGCTTTTATTTTGATGCTTTATAAAAGAAGTCTTTGTTGGGCCGTCTCACTTTTTGCCCTGTCCGTCCGCGCAGCATTTTTTAGTAATTCGTGCCGACTAGCTCGTGGGTCCATCCTGTGGCGTCACGCCTATTAGCGAAAGATTAAAGAGTCCTCGTATTCCTGTTTTCTTGCTGCGTTTTGACGCGAACGCTATTTTTACATGAAGCGCTATTCAGGTATTGGTTCAGCTGCTTCATGGTGTCCGTTTAGCAGCTAGTCCCTGGTTAGCCTAACGCATCAGTGTAACTGAAAGCAGGGCCGCAGATCGATTGGCGTCGGAGCTAGCGAGTCACGAAATGTGACTTGGTGCTTTTATCTGCGCAGGTGCTCAGCATCACCAATTCGCTGATCTACATGTTCAACCTGTGCGTGAGCTACGAGCTGCGCTGCCTTCGGGGCCGGCGCCGCGAGCGCCAGCCCAAGGGCGGGAAGAGCAAGGGCGCCAAGAAGGGCAAAGGCAAGGGCAAGAAGGGAGGTCAAAGCGATATAGACATCCTGATGGGCAGGGACCGGGCTGCCGGTGGCGCCGCCGGCATGACCGGCCGCATTCGCAACGAGCGAGACCTGCTGGCCACCGGCGACGTGGAGACCTTCCACCGACTCCAGCAGATCCAGCAAATGAACCGGCTCTTGGAGAACGACCCCATCATGTTCCACCAGCAGACCAGCTACATGCTGGGCGCGCAACAGGCGTACGCGCAGGAGCAGCAGCAGCAGTACATGGCAGGGGGCGGAGGGTCGCCGGCAGCCATGCCTGCCGGGCTGCACAGCGGCGGCGCGTCGCCGGCAGCTGGCGGTGCACCGACGGGCGACGAGTTCGGCCGCCGCGGTGGACCGCGCGACGACCGGCTGGCGCGCAGGGTGGTGCACGAGATGTACCGCGGCGAGTTCCTGCCGGGCGAGGAGTACCTGATGCAGCCGGCCGTGGGCAAAGAGTTCATCATCCCCATCCAGGTGGAAGGGCGCAAGTCTTCGCAGGCATCGGCCAGCAGCACACCCACCGAAAAGAGCGAGAGCGAGTCTCCCAAGAAGGGCGGCAAGAAGTCTCCGAAGAAGAAAGGCAAGAAGTCGCCAAAGAAAGACAGCAAGAAGGGATCCAAGAGTAAGAAGAAAGGGAGCAAAAAGGGGAGCAAGAAGGGGAGCAAGAGCAAGAAAAAGGGAAGCAAGAAAGGCTCCAAAAGTAAGAAGAAAGGCAGCAAGAAGGGCTCCAAAAAGAAAGCCTCCAAGGGTAAAAAGAAGAAAAGCAAAGGAAAGAAGAAGAAGTAGAGCCTCCTTCAACATACGGTACTACTCTTTACGTGTGGTGTGTTTCTTGAGCTGTGCGAACGACTTTTGTGCATCAATATCACTCGGAACTAATAAAGTGTCGTACCTTTTCCTGTTTTTTTCCATCATAAAAAACTTCAGGTTATATTGCCACGTTGCTTTGCGTGCTCAACTTCAACTAATTCGGAAGCTCAACGCACGCAAGCAGGCTGGAAATTCCAATTACCTTTGCCTGAAAAGAATTTTCCGCACAGTCGATCTGTGTCACGAGAACATTGAATAACTAAACCAAACCTGCGACAATCCGCAGGGCTGAGAAATATTCGTAAAAATTCCCCGACCAATGCGAATTTTTAAACTGCGTAGCTTTTTTAGGAACCCGTACGGATTTCCTTTGTAGCTTCGTGGTATTTGTTTCTTGATGTCAACTCTCTCGTTCATGAATTTTCCTCCCACTTGTCTTTCGCTGATACCTGATACAGAGCGTGCACGCGTCGCGAGGCAACATGGATATCAAGGGTGCAAATATTCAGTGTCCTGGAGGTGAATTCTATTCAACGTCATTCTCGCAATCTGAGGGACGCTATTTATTGTCATGGGTGATGGGCCACTATTTATTATTATTAAACACTGTTTCTGTTGCCATGGCACCGTTCTCTACTTGACGCACAATTAAATGCCGCGTGACTAAATGAATGTGCAAAGAGGGCTTCTCCCCATGAAATCTATTATTGCGGAGAAGCTAGCTTAGACGAATGCCTTAAAAGGGCACTAAATGGAAACGCAATCAGCTTAGACTGATAAATTATTCTTCCAAAACTCTATTTCCGTTAATATCGCGGTAAGAGATTGAATACTAGAAGAGAAAATGAACGCCAATCTTTCTTTTTAAAAAAATTTTGCTCTGGTACCTCGGCGCCGGTTTCTCGGTGTGACGTCGTGTGTTTCGATGGATTTTTTCGTGCTTGAGCCGTTGTTGTGCAGTAAAAGTTATCAAAACTGGCCAATTTGAGCCTTTGTCTTCTTTAGAATACAATATAGTCCTTCTTTACCAATAAACATTTAGCTATGCCCGAGCAGGTACCTTCAAGGTCCCTTACGTAAATCGTGGAAATCGCACCGCACAGTCACCCTCGCGGTCGACAGCATGACATCCGACGAACATGCACTAGGAAGCGCCGGCACTCCGCAAGGGTCGGTCATATCCCTGCTCCTTTTCAACCTCGTGATGCTGGGTCTCCCGGCCTACCTTGATGAGATTGACGGCCTCCATCACTCCTTGTATGCAGACGACATCACCCTGTGGGTCGACAAGGCCAGTGACAGTCAGACAGAAGGCACCTTGCAAGCAGCGGTCTCTGCAGTAGAAACCTACCTCCAAGACACGGGTCTCCGACTATCTCCACTCAAATCGGAGCTGCTCCTCTACCGCCCGCGCCGCCGGCCCAAGCCTACCGGCAAATCGCGCCAATATGAGGAATTACTCCTGTATACGCAAGACGGCTCCTGTATTCCTCGAGTCCCGAAGATAAGCATCCTCGGCATGCATATAGCAGCCAACGGGTCAAACGCAGAAGCTATCCGCAAGATTGAAGGCAAGGTTACAGCGGCTACCCGTCTGATCAAACGCAATACAAACAAGCACACGGGCGTGAAGGAGGACAGCGTCATGCGCCTCATACACTCCTTCGCAATCAGTCACATTACTTATGTGGCTGCCTTCCACAACTGGAATGTCCCCGAAAGGGAGAAACTCAACACCCTTATACGCAAGACTTACAAGATCACCCTTGGCCTACCGGAGTCCACGAGCACTTCTCGTCTGCTACAGCGGGGGGTATACAACACGCTTGAGGAAATCGTGGATGCACAAAGAGCCTCGCAACTCGAACGCATGTCCCTGACAGCCACGGGTCGGTACATCCTGCAGAATCTCGGCTTCAATTACCATGTCCAACACGGTCAGAAACAGGCCATTCCACCCGACATCAGCGACACACTGATCGTCGCCCCTATCCCTCGAAACATGCACCCCGAACATAACGGGGGCCGATGCCAGGCCCGTGCTGAGGCACTGCTGTGCTCCTTTGGTGGGAAGACGACTACACGCTTCGTAGACGCGGCAGAGTACACACAAGAACATCGGTTCACGGCGGTAGTCGTAGACGTTAACTCCCGGCTTACTCACGCGTGCAGTGTCAGCACGGAATACCCAGATACAGCGGAAGAGGTTGCGATTGCGCTTGAGCTTACCGACCCCCTCTGCTAGGTAGTTCTTAGCGACTCACAATCCGCACTACGCGCGGGGGCGCATTTCCTCCGAAGCTCTTCAGATCCTAAGGAAAGCTGGTCGACAGCACTTCGATAGCACCGCGATCATGTGGTTTCAGGCACACGTCGCCACCCTCACCGACGAGGGCCCCCCTAACTTGAATGAGGTGGCACACCACTCTGCGCGAGAACTGACCCGCCGCGCAGAGTCTGAGACACCCTCTTCGAGTTTGGACCTCCTGGTGCGAAACATGCGAGAACGCTTAGTCAGATATAATGACATCACCAAGCACTACCAGTTAGGCAGGAGGATATTGTCCCCACCTCACCCCAAACTGGAAGATGGATTTGAAGATGAAATGGAAGATGGATTTCAACGCAGCAAAGTGTTATCATGTTCAATTTACGAACAAAAGGAAAAAAGTGCCTAGTTCATACTCTCTAAATAATGTTTTAGTGCAATGCGTTGATGAAGTCAAATACCTGGGCGTCACTTTCACGGCGGCATTAGACGACATCCCACATTGACATAACAAGCGCTAAAGCGTGCTGCCTTTTGCACCTTTTCCAGATGAAGTTCAAGTATGCGCCCAAACCTTTGAAGGAAACTTTATATCATACATTTATTAGGCCGGTGTTAGAATACGCTTGCGCAGCATGGGACCCCTTCACAAAAGTTCTTGAAGATAACTTAGAGCGTGTTCAGAAAAGGGCTGCAGGATTCGTCACGGGCATCTACGACTACAAAATTAGGGGTTCGCAAATCAGGGAAAATCTGGGGTGGAAGTTGCTGTCCACACGCAAAAAAATAATCGGGTTAAAGTTTTTACACAACATTAACAGCGCTCACACAGGAATCGATAAGAACATATATTTAAAACCACCTCATTATCAGTCTAAGAGACGCGACAATTACAAGAAAATAAGGGCCTACCAAAGTCGTATTAATGTATTTAAATTTTCATTCTTTCCGCGAACAATTGCAGAATAGAATTTTCTCCCCGATGAGATAGTGCCTGCACCCAATTTTTCATCTGCCATAGAGAACTTTACATGAATCCGTTGTAGACAATATTTCCAGTGTACCGTTTCATGCATTGTGTAACAAATTTTATAATCGGATGTTTTTTGTATTGGATGTGCTGTCTTTCTCTGTAATTACGATTATTGTATTTGTAATACCATAAATGATATGATGCTGTTTTTCTTGAAGTTCAATATTTGACCTTTATGTTTGTAATTAACCCCCCTACGATAATGCCCAACTCGGGCGCTGTAGGTATTTGAATAAATAAATAAATAAATAAATAAATAAATAAATAAATAAATAAATAAATAAATAAATAAATAAATAAACTGAAACGTCGCCAGGCAGTCGTCTGGCGACAACTGCAGACACACACCTTCCCCAATCCGGTGCGATTGCGGTACATTTTCCCCACGCAATACCCGAGTGCTCTTTGCAAGTCATGTCAGGCAACTAGAGCCACACTCTCACACATGTTGTGGGAGTGTCCTGTTATAGCAGCGAAAATGGCAGTAGCTCCGGAGGCTCTTGCGTCGAAGTGGGCCGCCGCTCTGCGCAGCTCCAACCTCAAGACACAAGAGTGGGCAGTCCAGCGGGCCCGGGAGGCGGCGAGGAGGCAAGGCCTCGAAGTCCCCTCATGGGAGACCTGAGCCCGGGTCGTTAAACTTCGCCGGATTTTAATAAAGTTGTTTCCATCCATCTATCCATAACGGCGAGTTGGTGCGCGAACTTCAAGGCGGCGTCGCCACCGGATTTTCGTTGTTGCGTCGTTTGTGGCTCATTAAGCCTACTCTTCAGGAATACATTCTTCAGGAAACGCAGCAACAAGAAGTGGACCTGGAAAAACCCTAATGGAGAAACAAGGAATGAAATAGATTTCATACTCTCTGCCGATCCAAGCATAGTGCAGAATGTAGAAGTGCTAGGTAAGGTAAAGTGCAGTGACCATAGGTTAGTGAGGTCTAGAATTTCTCTCAATTTGAAGAGAGAAAGAGTAAAATTAGTCAAGAGGAAACAGGCCAACCTAGACGCAGTAAGGGTGAAAGCAGACCAATTCAGGCTGGTGCTCGCAAACAAATATGCAGCTTTAGAACAGGAAGATGAAGATAACACAGAGGTAATGAATGAAACCGTAACTAGGCTGATCTCAGAAGCAGCACTTGAAGTGGGAGGTAAGGCACCAAGGCAACCAGTAGGGAAGCTCTCCCAAGAAACAAAGGATCTAATAAAGAAATGACAAAACATGACAGTGTCCAACTCAAGAGATCAGATAGAATTCGCTGAACTGTCAAAACTGATCAACAAGAAGAAAGTAAGGGATATTCGAAATTATAACGTGGGAAAGATTGAGGAAGCCGTAAAATATGGATGAAACATGAAATCAGTAAGAAGAAAGCTTGGCATAGGACAAGGCAAGATGTATGCACTGAAAGATAAGCACAGTATATCATCAGCAATTTAGATGACATAGTAAAAGCAGCGGAAGAATTCTATACTGATCTGTACAGTTCCCAAAACAGCTAAGCTAGTTCCATTCGAAATAGTGATGAACCGGATACAGAAGCTCCTTCTATAACTAGCGATGAAGTTAGAAGGGCCTTGAAAGACATGACCAGGGGAAAAGCGGCTCGAGAAGATGGAATAACAGTCGATTTAATCAAAGATGGAGGAGATATCATGCTTGAAAAGCTTGCGGCCCTTTATACGCAATGCCTCCCAACTTCAAGTGTACCAGGAAGAAAGCCAACATTATACTTATCCATAAGAAGGGAGACGTTAAAGAACTGAAGAATTACAGACCCATTAGCTTGCTTTCAGTATTGTATAAAATATTCACCAAGATAATTTCCAATAGAATCAGGGCAACACTTGACGTCAGCCAACCAAGAGAACAGGCTGGCCTCAGGAAGGGATATTCTACGATGGATCATATGCATGTCATCAATCAGGTAATCGAGAAATCTGCGGAGTACAATCAACCTCTCTATATGGCTTTCATAGAATATGAAAATGCATTTGATTCAGTAGAGATACCAGCAGTCATAGAGGCATTGCGTAATCAAGGAGTACAGGAGGCATACGTGAATATCGATCTTGGCAAATATCTACAAGGAATCCACAGATACATTGGTTCTCCACAAGAAAAGTAGAAAGTTACCTATCAAGAAAGGGGTCAGGCAAGGAGACACAATCTCTGCAATGCTATTCACTGCATGCTTAGTATTCAACCTCTTAGACTGGGAAGGCTTAGGAGTGAGGATCGACGGCGAATATCTCAGCAACCTTCGGTTTGCAGATGACATTGTCCTATTCAGCAACAATGGAGACGAATTACAACAAATGATTGAGGACCTTAATCGAGAAAGTGTAAGAATTGGGTTGAAGATGAATATGCAGAAGACAAAGATAATGTTCAATAGCCTGGCAAGGGAACAAGAATTCAGGATCGCCAGTCAGCCTCTAGAATCTGTAAAGGAGTACGTTTATCTAGGTCGATTACTCACAGGGGACCCTGATCACGAGAAGGAAATTTACAGAAGATTAAAATTGGGTTGGAGTGCATACGGTATAGGTATTATCAAATCCTGACTGCATGAGAGCTTGCCACTGTCGCTGGAAAAGAAAAGTGTACAATCATTGCATCCTACCGGTGCTAACATATGGAGCAGAAACTTGGAGGTTAACAAAGAAGCTCGAGAACAAGTTAAGGACCGCACAAAGAGCGGTGGAACGAAAAATCGTAGGACTAACGTTAAGAGACAGGAAGAGAGCGGTGTGGATCAGAGAACAAACGGGGATAGCCGATATTCTAGTTGACATAAAGCGGAAGAAATGGAGCTGGGCAGGCCATGTAATGCGTAGGATGGATAACCGGTGGACCATTAGGGTTACAGAATGGATACCAAGAGAAGGGAAGCGCAGTCGAGGATGACAAAAAACCAGGTGGGATGATGAAGTTAGGAAATTCGCAGGCGCAAGTTGGAATACGCTAGCGCAAGACAGGGGTAATTGGAGATCGCAGGGAGAGGCCTTCGTCCTGCAGTGGACATAAAATATAGGCGGCGGCGGCGGCGGCGGCGGCCTGCTGCTGCTGCTGCTGCTGCTGCTGCTGCTGCTGCTGATGATGATGATGAAGCCTACTCTCACAGTAAGAGTGGATTTTTTTTGGTACTGCGGAAGCGTAAATTATTAATACAGCTCAATTAGCTGTCTATGTAGTGTTCCTTTAGCAGCGGTAGCGGTTGTGGTCTCCTTTGCCCTGGTTTAAATGATCTAGAGTGTATATAAGTGGTGCTGCACATGAAATCTCTAAGAAACCTGAGAAAATATGGAAACGGGCTGACATATATAAGGTTAAATGGGACCGTGTTTACTCTGCAGAATATATGGGAGGTACAACCAGTATGTCGGAATGTTAGGTTAGCCCCACTACGTCGTCACTTTGGTCTTGTTGGTGATCGTCGTCTTTGTCCCTCTCGTGGCACTGTGACATAACCCCCGGCGGCGAAAGCGCCGACCCGACGCCTTCTAGATGGCGGCCACGTGACATGGCTTGAGACGACCCACGTGGACGATATCAGATGACGTGAACGACGGGGAAGCATCGGCTGGAGCTACTTCATAAGTCACATCACTGAACTGTCAGACGACGCGGTAAGGGCCAGAGTACCGGGAGAGCAGTTTTTCCGATAGGCCATCGAAGTATGACTTGGCATATACGAATGCATCGCTGCGCACAACCGATGGAACCCGACAGTGATGCTCGCAAATCTTCTACCTCCAGGGACCAGCGCACACCTGGTATGACACACATGAAGAAGAGCTGACCAGCTGGGACGTATGCAAGCAAAAACTTCGCGACCTCTTCGGCAAGCTCGCTGGTCGCAAGTGCGCCGCTGCGAAAGACCTATCCTGTCGGGCTCAGAAAGCTACCGAGTTGTACGTTGCGTACATCCTTGATGTCCTAGCTCTTTGCCGCCGCGTCGATGCCAGTATGCCCGAGGCTGACAAAGTGAGGCACAGTCTGAAAGGAATCTCCGATGATGCGTTTAACTTTCTCGTTTTTAAAGACGGTTCGACAGTTGACGAAATTATCCATGAGTGCAGACGTTTCGAAGACGAAAAGAGCCGTCGCATTGCCGGACAGTTCGTGTGGCTTCCCGACACCGCCGCTACGTTGTCATGGGAGACGCTCATTCGGCCCTTCAATCGTCCACTACAGATAGCGTTGTCCGAATTGTGCGGTGCGAAATCGAGGCTGCGTCGCCATCTTCTTTCGCGCGCCCTTCCGAGGATACGCAATCGACGATCTCCCTCATCCACGCAGTTGTCCGCGAAGAACTGGCCAACGCAGGAATTCAACCCGTGTGCTCCATAACACGCACTCCGGTCAGCCCTGCCCTTCTTCATCGACCTCCACCGGCATTTCGATGCTATCGAGATCCGGCCCAATGGCGAACACCAGATGACAAGCCCATATGCTTCCATTGTAGCGGCGTGGGGCACATTTCTCGCTATCGCCGTTATCGACAGCCCTTGTTTTCAAGCTCCACGTTTTACTACCGCCACAATGACAACCAGCGCCAGCCATTTCATGCTCCAAATGACCCGAAATACCATGACCGCGGCCCTTCTGCGTCCATAAGACGCTCGAGCCGTTCGCCTTCGCCACACGATCGTCGGTCCCGCTCGTCCCTGCCCCGTCGTTTTTCATCGCCTCACCCTTCTGTACGCTCATCCCCGGAAAACTGACGGATGCAGCTCCCGGAGGTGACGCTGCATTGGACTCTCGACCTGCAAATCCTCTCCTTACCTTGCCGACAGATCAGAACCCAATCGCCGTGGAAGTTGATGCCCTACCTGTCACTGCCCTGATCGACACCGGCGCACACATCTCGGTGAGCGCTGATCTCCGGAAGCGGCTCAAGAAAGTGCTCACTCCTAGCGAGTCCCGCGTCGGAGGAGTCGCTAATGGAGCAACTCCCGCTGTGCTGGGGAATGTGTTCCGCTCGTGTTAGCGTCGCCGGTCGCCACACATCTGTATTGTTCCATGTACTTGACCATTGCCCTCACGACGTGATCTTCGGCCTTGATTTTTATCTGCCCACTCAGCTATAATTGACTGCTCAGCTGGTGTAGTCAAACTTGATTTCCCTGATGTCACCGATCTTACCGACACCATGCCGATCCAGCTCTGTCGCGCCGACTTTGTTCGTCTATCTCCGCAGGCACTGACCTGTATTACTGCTGTGCCCAACCCCTCTGTACCGGATGGTGACTATGTCGTCACTCCCTGTGTCAATGCCTTACTTTCGCACGGGGTGTCGTTTCCTCACACCGTAGTGACCGTATCGGCTAACAAAACTTACCTTCCGCTCCCGAATTTCGGACTCTGCCCTATATAAGGTACTACCCAAAGGTATCACTCTCGCCACACTGTCGCCGTCGCACGAGTACGACCTTTCTTCCCTCTCGCCTCTTCCGTCTTCCTCCAACTCTTCCGCCGCCTGCAATGCTCATTCCGCAACGTCGCCTCCAGCGCACAACATTATCAAAATGATAGCCCTGGACCTTACCCCGCACCTCCACAAAAATGAAACGGGCAGAGATATAAGGGTAAATGGGACCGTGTTTACTCTGCAGAAGATATGGTCGGTACAACCAGTATGACGGAACGTTAGGTTAGCCTCACTACGTCGTCTCTTTCGTCTTGTTGGTGATCGTCGTCTTTGTCCCTCTCGTTCCACCGTGATAATGTATACCGCTCACTGAAAAATCACGCACTACCATAGAGGTACGACAATTTCCTCGTGCGGTACGTGACGACATTTCACAAAGCTATAGCCACGCCTCTGTGAGGAGAAAAGTTTCAACGTTGCAGCTGATGCTCGGAAACGTGCCTAATATTCAATTGTCTTTTTAATTATTCCCTTTAGAGCACATGTTACAATGGCCGGTATAACGTACGTAGCTATTCCTTCCTGCTCGATTTTATGCCCACTTATCCTCCGCCGTTTACGGCCGGCTGATCCCATTGATATCGCGGGCAGAACACCGCTTTGACCACTGAAGAAGCGCGACAAGGAATGACATTGACATAGAACCGTTTCATTATTCTGGCACAGAATTAAAGCTGCGCATTACTCAACTGGTATCCACTGAGAAAACCTCAAAATCCCGTGACTTGCGCCACTTTCAGGAAGTTGGTCCATAAAGCCTGCTAAAATTAATCAGCGTTACAGTTAATGAGTACATAACTGCTATAGGGAGGATTTTGGGAAGCCATTAACTGGAACGCCATTTATTTCGCAGCGCGGATATCTTGAAAGTGACGCTAGCCTTAGTATTCTTGCCAACCAGACCATTACTAATCGGCTTCAATTTCTCAATGATAAGGTGTGCCCTACGGAGAATAATTAATAGTTCATTAGTAAATCGTCTTGATTGCTTGGGACATTGTCATTTGCCATGTAAGCAACGTCCCCCTCTTCATGTAGTGCACATGAGGCCTAATTGCGCTTCATGTTTCATGGAATTTCTAAAAAAAAAAAAAAACTGTTCGAACTGAATACTACACGTATGTGTGTTGTAAAAAAAAGAACCTCAATGAGTTAACTGGGAAATTGGGAAATAGTAAACGTTAAAAAAAGTTTAAAGTTATATAACTTGAAGGTAGATATTATGTCTGTTGTTGCCGCAAAGTTATAATTATAAGTGAACAGTTCATACATGCTTCTTAAATTAACTGTTTGTTTCCAACAGATGCTTCAAGAAGCGTGTAAACTCTTCACCGATACATATGAGAATAATTGGGGAAACCATGAGGAGCTAAATATTTTTAGTCAACAATTTACTGGGTGGCTACTAAGTATGTTCACAATTTTCCGGCAGCCACTAAGCTTCTAGTGGGTGTTGGTGTCGAAACATTTATACATAGCTTAGAAAGTGGGAGGCACTAATGCCATTATAGCCTAAAGCTTTTTCCATGCAGCCATGAACAGCAGCCTGCACTTATTGGTCATTGCCCACCTCTACCGCGAAGGCATCACGCCGCAGAAGATCACCGATCGGCTCCGCATTCAGCGAAGAACGGTTTTATTGCGATAGTAATTATATGGACACTCCATGCGAATTGCCGCCGTCGGCTTGATGTTCCGTATAAAAAAATTAAATTGTGGGGTTTTACGTGCCAAAACCAGTTCTGATTATGAGGCACGCCGTAGTGGGGGACTCCGGAAATTTGGACCACCTGGGGTTCGTGCACCTAAATCTAAGTACACGAGTGTTTTCGCATTTCGCCCCCATCGAAATGCGGCCGCCGTGGCCGGGATTCGATCCCGCGACCTCGTGCTCAGCAGCCCAACACCATAGCCACTGAGCAACCGCGGCGGGCGTTCCGTATAAAGGCCAAGTGCGGTAAGATCACGGTCACCCACCGCGTATGTGCTAGAGAAAGCGTGTGATGGTGAGAAGGATGGTGGCTTGATGCGTCGGCGTCTTCTCGCGCGCGCAAGGACGTCGGCAGGTTCTGGTCGCGGATGCGCATGGCGGTGGGTAATCTGCGGTGGGTGCAAAGGCCACCCGAGAGCCTGATGGCTTCGTGTGCGCTGTGATCGGGCGCACCTAGTTCGCGTTGAAGTGAGAGGCATTACGAATAGGAATTCGCTCGCCGCTACTGCCGCTCTTCATTACGCTAGCTTTTTGACAGAGAGTGTCCGCGGTCATCGAGTGATATGTGTTCATGCCTGTGCACGTGTGACACCATGCTTGTTAATTTAGTTAGTAAGCGAATGTTTACAGCAGCTTATACGGATGATAAAACCACTAACCTTACTTCGTATAGCTGTGTAATAATTTGCTATCGCCAACAATGGTTCACCTTTCGGACGAAACTGATATTTCCAAGATCTTGAAGCTGTACAAAGGGCAAGAAGACGCCAAGGAGAAGCGAAAAAGCGCTCAGTCGACAAGTGTCAACGTTTCAAGGATCAGCAAGATCGTTAGGGAGAGGGCTCGGCGAAATGAGGCCACGATTAAGCCTTAAGAAGATTGCTTCTGACTTGAGGATCGCCCGGCGTAGTCTCCAGAATAATATAACTGCTTTAAAATATTAGGGTCAGGAATCATGTCAAGCTGCTATTTCAGCAGCTTTTAATTCCTGTCCTTGCGTCTTTTTCACTGTTCATTGCATTTGTTTTTGTGTAACCTCTATCATTGTATGAATATTGCATCATTGTATTTTAACATATCACTGTGTGAAAAAAGAATGCTCAATAAATGAAATGAAATGAAATGAAAAACAACCCCAGGCTCCGATAATACCGTCTATTGCAAGGAAAGTTGCCAACAGACACAGCCAAGGAGAAGAGGCTTAGATGGGCGAAGAAACGCCTGGTGCACTTCAAGATGACGCGTATCGAGGACGTGCTCTTCACTGATGACAATATTTTCAGCGTAGAAGTCACGCAAAGCAGCCAGAACCATCATCCAACTGCTGTCGCCCGCAGAAAGTATCTCAGGAAAACAGAAGATTCGTGCTGATACATAGCCGTAATTACCGGGAAGGGGGTGGGGAGGGAGCAAGTGGCACTGTCGACTGCACACTGGCATATTGATCAAACGAACAGCTGAGGCCAAGTATTCTTTCCCAATAGCGGTCATAAGCAAATTCTTTTTAGAGCGCAGCTTTTAATGGCCCGTTCCTGTGGCCAACGTAGGCGGCGGCGTAACCGAGTGAACGAGCACAACAGCGAAAGATGAAATACGGGAGACGAGAACGGCGGAGACCATTGAGAGCGGCCCCTTCTAGTACACTGTACCTTGAGTGACGTGCGCGCGGGCAACTGGTTTCATGCGCACCCGCCCGACCGCTCGTTGCGTACTCGTATCTGGTCTCAGCCGGACCGTTAGTTTCGTACTATCGTCTGCTCGCATCAGCTCTCGCTCGCGCTTGTTTGGTTTGCGTGGTTTGATCTCGTTCGCGCTTGTTTCGATTCTCATGGTTTGCGATTGTTTTGCAATCTGATTGTATGCGCGGCGCAAATTGTGTAGTACTTTCTGGGAGCCAGGCGGCACCAGCGATTGCAGTGGAACCTTCGACGAGTAATGTATAAAAGCCGACGCGCTTCACCCGCAGCTCAGATTTTCGCTGATTGCCGACTCTGCTACATGTCTATCTCAATTTATTTGCCTCAATATACCGCGAAATGAAAACACGTATAGAGCTGCGTTCAAATTTCGCATTACGAAGTATCGTAATCGCCGGTGAATTTTTGTGAGATCTTTATTGTCTGTCCCGTTCTTCCTACAAAAGTTGGATCCTCTCTTTAAACATTATTTCACATTACAGTGCACAGTAATGTCGAATCAACGGTCAGTTCTTCTTTCCAAGAAATTGTCTATTGGTCCGGAATTCAGCAGCAGTCTTTCCCAGGAGTTGTTCATTGGCCTCAGCCTCCGCAGCCTTCTCTCCCACGGCACGACCGCAAAAGTCATTGGTTCTTGCAGGTTCCCGCCTTCTGCCGCCCCCGCTGATTTTAGAACAGTGTGAGAACAACAACTGCTGTGCCGGTGTTGGTTGTTCGTTCTCATAACAAGTGGCCGTACACAGGGTCTTCGGTTTCACACTTGGAACCCCTTGTTGTTATAAACAGTCGAACACCACCGTGGCGCGCATTCCTGGGAATCCGCTTCTTCTGCATCGTGTTAACGTAAACGCCGTCGCTTGAAGGTGATGGCCCCCGCAGAAATATGCCTTGAAAGCGGTCGCAAGGCGAACGCCTTTCCCCTGTCCAGGCACGCTTTGCCACTTGGACGATTATGCATCAAGCCGAAGGAATGCACGAGTACGGTGCGTGGCAATGGTCTGGCTGTTCCGTGAGCTGAGCCGTCGACTCTCGTTGCATCTTCCCCGCCGTCGGCGCCCGCCGTCGACAGGCCGTTCGCTCTCCAGTCCACAGAGCACTGTTTACGTCGGCCGCGATGTTTATGTCCGTTCGTTTGGCGCCAACTCGCTCGACGTGGTGCGCTGGGCCTGACACCATGCTTCCGCGAAAGGGAAATGCTCCTCAGCGCTCTTCTCGCCTCGTAGTTATAGCCACCCTACCTGGAGCTACCAGAAATTTGTCAACGGTAGAAAAATTTTCCTAAAGAGTGGGTCCTTGCCCGTCGAACAAAAACAAACATGAAGTTGTGTGACCGGTTGTTCACGGGACACCTGTCGAAGGATTTCTGACCTTCGAACTCGCCTGACCTCAATCGCTTGGGCTTTTCAGTCTTGAGTGTATTGTTGCAGAATGTCTCAGCTACTTCGCGGCAAAGTTTGCATTCCCTGAAGTCTGCCTTGACCAAACCTTGGGATGTACAGTCAACCACAAAAGTTTGCGGACCACGCGAGCGCGTGGCCAAGAGCCTCTTCGCGACACTTCCGCTACGTCACCAGCGATCGACAGCAGCGCTACGTTGAAGACGCATCCCTCCTTAAATCTATGGCCTGTCTATTTTCGCACTGTGCGCAAATATTTTCTACCTATCTCTTTCAACGTGACGCGCTCTTTGTTAGCCAGGGCTACTTGCTTATATTTTGAGAGCAGAATATCAGTACAAGTAATCAGACAGCGTATTCTTCGGCTGTTATCAGTTCTATTTACGCGTAGCCACGCTGTTTTTTTTTTTTTTCGTGAGTGCGTGAGTGAGCGGTGAGGCAGCCATGGGACACAGATGCTTAGTCAGTAGGCAGAATTTTTCCGTTCCTCCCCCATCGCTAAGTGACAGTAGCGGCCGGGATTTGATCGCCTGCGCCCAGGTTTTGCTGCGCAAAGCCCGAACCACCGCGCTGCTATAGTGGTTACATTTAGAAAAATAAGAAATAATCGGGTGCGATGACTCTTTTTATAACCCTTTGCGACACGGCGTCCTCGTTTGGGGACTCGAACTTCGGAGGCGCGTCCCACGCCACGTGTTTCTTCAAATGACCTAAAACTCAGTGTGCACATTCGTGTCCGCTTCCTGATGGGACAACTAGCGGTCAGTTAACTTCATTGTCCTGCGTATTGCTGCAGATGATCACTTTGCTGGAGACACTACCATGTTAGACAATCGTTCGACGTGCCGCGTTCCAAGACCAACGTCAAGAGTATTTTTTTTCTCCGGTCGACACGAATACAACCGAAAAAGCAAGTGTGCATGCGTTTCGGGCCTAATAGTTGATTCTTTTTATGCAAGCATTGAAGCTGACGGATTTCAGAATAATTAGATAATGAGTTATACGCTAATTAATTTTTTTTTACTGAAACTCGCACAAAACAGCACATTGCTTCGTCTTCTTTCTTGGAATGTAATAGTGAGCGTCTTGAAATGATGCCATGCGCATTTGACGCATTTGCAGACAGTGCATCATGATTCGTGTCTGAAGGGGATGAATTTATTCACAAGACATTTACAGAAGTGTCATGAAACATAGGTCTCTCAATGATCTAGTAGGAAGTGAAATGTCCGCCGTTTTCTAGCACCTTATTGATGCGTGTGGGCATCGACTCGTACAAAGATTCAGTAATCTCCGGTCGACCGCGCAGGCTTTCCCATTCTTGTGCGATCGCTTGCCACAGCGTATCGGCCGTGCGGCCGCGGTTGGCTCGTGTGGACAGCCGTTTCTTCAACATGCCCCAGACATTTTCTATGGGATTCAAGTCGGCGCCACATGGAGGCCACTCAAGCTGGCAAACAGCATGTTCTTCTAGCAATGACTGGACGATACGTGCTTTATGGATCGGGCTGCGGTCGTGTTGAAAAAAATAGCAGCCGTCGCTGAAGGGACCGTCCAGCGCATACGGAACTAGGTGTCTAGTGATGACGTCGCAGTACCGTGACGCAGTGAAGGGCCCTTCCAGACGCACAAGGGGACCAAGGCCATCTTTGCTGATTGCTCCCCACACGCTCACGGAACACCGTCCACTGGATAGAACACTCTGTGTGTAATTAGGCATATATCTGCAAGAAATAGCATACAATTGGGTTCCAGCGGCGCGTCTAAAAATGTTGTGATTCCTCTTGCGTATGAACTTTATAATGCTGTTATAGAGTTGCAATAGAAAACGTGCAAACATCATTAGATAGTACTGAAAGACCCACTGGCAGCTTTTAATTAGCTTCAGAGTAAGTAGTACTATGAAACAATCGTTAATGTTTTCAACATAATACCACTACAGAAAAATCTCGTAATGTCCAAAAGCTCATTTTACGTGAAACATGTTGTGATGCAGAATTAGCTTCGTGAATTAACTGCCAATACACTGTAAACACATCTGCAGTTTAGTGGACGCCAAACCCGCTTCCGTTGGTCCCAGCGCGTGGAAAAAGTTGACTCGTCGCTAAAGATGACATCGCCCCATTTCTCTGTTGTCCAATCTTTCATTGCTGTAGCGAACATGAGTCGTTCTTGTAGCTGGCTGTCTGAGAGGCAGGGCTTCTGTGCTGCTACGAAAGACTGCAGGCCAAGCTCACTCAGCCTTCTTCTTACAGTCTCAGACGATACCGTGAGCGAGAGCGCTTCTCGGATATCCTCTGCACTTTGAAAAGGATCAGCCACGATGGCGGCCGTAATCAGGCGGTCCTCTTCCTCAGTCGTGGCCCTTGGACGCCCACTGCGCTCCATATCTGTGAATCTGTCATCATCGCGGAAAGCTTGAATAATCCTATTCACGGCAGTCCGGCTCCTGTTGGTTCGGCGGCAGATTTCGCGCTGAGGTATTCCCTCTATAAATAAACGCACAATGTGCCTTCTTTCGTCAAGTGGAACACGCAGCGGCATCTTTCCAAATAGGCAATCACCACGTGGCCTGAAGCAAGTCTACTACGTTTTCAGCGACTGATGCGAAGATGCGCCTATGTGTGAAAGAAAATTTTCTATGCATCCGCTTTTTCTTTATTTTTGATGACAGTGAAACATCTCCCTACCCTTTCTCTCAAGACGCAGAAGCAGCAACACTCATTGGACCAAGATGCTGCCAACCAAAGTGCGCCAGTAAAGGTCGCGTAAAAAAATCGTCGCAGCGCTTCGTGAAACTTATCTACCCACTGGCACACCAGTCGACAAAGGTTGCAGTGATTGCTCCGATACTGCTATCAAGCCAGATATGTGGCGGTCTTATCGCAGACAGCGCTCTGCGTCAACACAACGAACTAACAATGTCATGCACGGGAATAAAAAATTAACAGGCAGGCGAGTAACAAGAGGGCTCATATCCGGGAGAGCGCCCCTGTCGCCGCTAGGTGGCGTACCGCTAGGTGGCGCGGATAGGCAGTCTGGCACGCGCTCGCGTGGTCCGCAAACTTTTGTGGTTGACTGTACCTCACCAGAACGATACGTGCGCATCTCCGTTGACTCCACGAAGAAGCGAGGCTTGCGTGGAGGCTAAAGGAGGACATTTCAAGCAATTTCTTATTTAGTCGTTACAATGTACTTGTTTTTGTTGGAAAACAAGTACTGTTTGAAAAGAACATGTTTTCCCGTTGAATAAAACAGCTTTGAACTTGTGCACAACTTAGTACGTATCCTGTAAAACCAACCCAGACGGCACGTTATGTCTGACAGATGACCGAAGCAAAGTGCGGGTGTCCGCCGGACGTGGAATAAATATCCTAAAGTTGACTGCGACGTTCTACGGACGTTCATTGTCTGGACGTCACTGTAGCTATTTCAAAATTGACGCATAACTATAATTACGCCTATCTTGCATGCCCAAACCGAATCTCTTGAGCGTTGTTTCGTACCATGCGATGCATGTTTTCTTTATGATTTTTTTTCAGCAAACGCGAAAGTGTTTATTTTTATTGAGCTTGGACTGCTTGTGGTGAACGTGTTCACGTTAGCTGATGTTCAACCGCACAATTTGGATTCAAGTGATGCAACCTACAGGGCACTTTTAGACCGCTGTGCCTCCGTGGGCACGGAGGCCCGGCCAGGAGCAGCTAGTATCCTTCAGTTTCCAGGCTTTCGCCTTTTACAGGCTTACCTGGCTTCTTTTATGGTGCTGCAAGCGTCGTCGGTGCAAGCCTCGCCATGTTCCACAGGTGCGTGGCCGTTCCCGTTCCGCAACTGCAGTTACCAACTGCCTGACTTTCAGCCGCAAAAGAAATCAAGCCCAGATGCAAGCGATATCGTCCCACCCTTATGCGCTTGGTCTTCCTGCACGATGACGTCACAGCCAGGAACGGACTTGAATGGATGGCGGTACAACGGTCTCTTCAGTGGGCACGGAAGCACGGCCAGGAGCAGTATGCTTCAGTTTCCACGCTTCTTTACAGGTGCCTTTTACAGGTGTGTAATACCCGTGCCACACGGGCAAAGCAAAGTGCACTTTGAGCGAGTGCACTTCGCGGCTAGTGTCATTCGCAGGCTGCTACACGGGAACACTCTCTCATTGTAAAAGCCGAAAGTAGACCAAATTTCTTGGGCCATCCTTTTTGCAAGTGATGTCATGTGGTAGTTCTCTGAAGTGTTGAGAAAATGTCGACAAAAAGTGAAAAAAAAAGTTATTTTTTCTCCCTCTTTTCAATCCCCCATGATGTTTCCATGGCTTACACTTTTGAACCGTTTAATGTTTATGTATTTTACACGAGCACTGATATATTTTTGGTGCTGTTTTACATTGGCAAGAAGTTAAAAGTGGTAAAAACAAAAAACAAAAAATAGATGTTCACATCACCTAAGCTTGCAGACAGCAAGTATGTTACCATGCTGAGCAGGAGAGGATAGGAGGTGAGGAAAAACAAGGTCATCACTGACTGCAGAGTGCACTCGCCGGCGAGTGTGTTCGGCGAACACACGACGGCGAAGTGTGTAGCCTCGTTAACAGTGAGGAACAAATAAGTAAAGTATTATTGAAAGAAGCGTCAGGAGTAATTTTTAATAACATTGTTTTAAATTGCTAACGTTACAAGATAATAAAATGTGCCACATCGCAAAAACAAACAAACAAAAAACAAGAACAGCAAAAAACTGCTCTCGCTCTCGGGCTGTTCAGGACCACGCCGGGTAATGGCTGCGCAGTTGTTTGGCGGATCGAGTCGTTTTGACTGTTGCTGGTCAAGTTGCCGTCGTTGCCGGCGCTTGTAAAGGTGGATTGTAAATGTTGTTTCTAACAATAATAAACTGTTTTCGTGCACACATTTTTATATTAACAAATATATGCCTTCCCGTCTGATTCCCGATGGCCATGGCCATCAATTTGAAAGAACACTTTTCTTCCTCGTGTAGCAGCGCACCGCCAAAGTGACACTCAGCGCGCTGAAGTGCACTCGCTCAAAGTGCACTTTACTTTGCCCGTGTGGCACGGGTATAAGCCATACTCTTTGTACGCTAAGAAAAATGATAATCGTTGTTTGGTCCTGCTTCCGTGCCCGGAAGTGGTCGCTGACATTGCCTGTGATTGTTTTTCGATGCTTTTTTTGTTACTTCGTTCTGGTAACGTGGAAGCTAATCCGGGCCCTGACAGGCGAACTAAAACCCTGCTCGATATGGATTCATTGCCTGATGATCCCTCCGAAAAGATGACAGTCATATTTACCCTCATTAAAGACCTTCATACGCGCTCAACTCATTCCGCTAAGGTCCAGAACGAGTTGGCAGCTGATGTTAACGATATAAGGACGAGCCAAAAGAAAATCGAAGCTCAAGTTACATCAATCCAGATGAGGCTTGATGAGCTTGAAACAAAAACTAAATCAATTGAGCACCTAGAGCGTGCTGTTGATCACGTAGAGGACTCAGTCAAGTCGGTTGACACCCATCTTGGCCATTTAGAATCCCGTCTGAACGAGCAATAGGACCATTCCCGGCGCAACAACATAATTCTTCGACGCATTCCAGATTCTCAAGAATCGTGGGAACAATCCGAGTCCAAGAAAAGGTCCATCTTAACAGGTGCGCTTGACGGCCTGTCAGACAGCGCGATCGAGCACGCACATCGCTTAGGATCATTTTCGCAAAACAAATGCCGCCCTATGATCGTCAAATTTTCTGATCTCAGATAAAAAGAAAAAGTGCTTTCTGCAAGAGCAATACTGAAAGAGAAAAATATAAGCGTTAGCGAAGACTTTTGCGTAGCCACACGTGAAGTGATTCGAAAACTATTCCAGTTTGCTAAAGATCAACCTGGCGCACCCGCCTACCAAGTGCGTTACAAAAAGTTAATCATAAATAAGAAACAATATGTCTACTACCCGATACGTCAATGTGTCAAAGAAAACGAGTCGTCACGAACACGCAGAGCTGCAGACAATACAGAGTATGCGCTTGGGCGCGCACCTGTTACCGGGCAGTCGACGTGCTCGCTCTGTGAGATAGGAACGCGACAGGGTCAGCAAACGCAACCTATCGAATACCTCATTTCTTTTTACTAACATCCGAAGCATTATCAATAAAGGCGTTGTACTGGAATCGGCCATCGACACATGCGGACCCGACACTATCGCGTTAACCGAAACATGCATGGCTTCATCCACAATCAGAGACCATGAAATATTCATGAACTCGTGCGATTTTTCTGCTTACCGCTGTGACCGCCATACACGCCAAGGTGGTGGTGTACTGCTGGCGATAAATAAAAGGCTACCTTAAGATTGAATTAAAATTACATCCAGTTTGGAGATTGTATAAGCAGTCGTAAAACTAGCATATCAAAAAATAATTTTGGGTGTCATCTATCGCCCCTCAAATTTCACTACAACATTTGTGATCGAGTTGCACGATGCCATTCATGGTATTTGCTCTCCTCACACCACAGTGCCAATTTTCTTGCTTGGTGATTTTCATATGCCGAATATTATGTGGAAAAATGATCCCCCGGCCCACAGTGTATCCTAACTCCTCTATGGCGCAAGATTCTTAGAATTGTACAATACCTTTTCGCTGACCCATATCGTTAAGGAACCAACAAGAATAACCACGTCTGTTTCCAATACACTTGACCATGTTTTTATCACCCGACTCAATCTTATTTCCGACATGACATGCTTGCCAGGTATCAGGGATCATTGCCTACTTTCATTTAAAGTTTGCCTCGAGCGACCTAAACCGATTAAAAAGATCAAGACATTAAGAAATTATAACAAGGCTGACTTTCTTTCAATTAATAATGAACTCGCAGTGTTCCTTGATGCATACTTGCGCGAATTTGAATGCCGTAATGTTCAGTCAAACTGGTGCATCTTTGTTAATAAAGTGACTGAATTAACAGATAGGCACATCCTTGTATACACGATCACCTCTAAACCAAAAAAAAAAAAAAAACATGGTATAATCGTCAGCTAAAACGCTTGTCTAATAAAAAAGCGCCTGTTTAAATCAGCTAAACTAAGCCGTACTAATGCTCGTTGGTCAGCCTACAGCAGAGCGCCGATGAGTACGCGTAGGCCCTAAAAGACGACAAAGATAACTTCCTAAGCAGCACATTACCTTCCATGCTTAAAACTAATCCTAAACAATTTTGGCGCATGGTTAATTTTAAAGACGATAATATAATAGCGCTCAGTGACCTTAATGGTGACGCTATACCGGCCAACCAGTGTCCCGGAGTACTAAATGAAGCTTTCGCAAAGCATTTTTCGTTACCCAGCAATTCCTCTACGCCATACCTACGACCATATGACCATGATACAATGTTCCCTCTCATTATCAGCTATGATGGTGTCGCAAGCATCATTATGTCCCTAAAACCATCCTCTGCGCCGGGTTGTGATCAGATTAATGTGAGGTTCCTACAAAGCACAGTTTGCTACACATCAATGATCTTAACTAAAATTTTCCAGCAATCTTTGCACGATGGTATTCTTCCATCCGAGTGGAAGGTCGGGAAGGTAATTCCAATCCAGAAATCAGGCAATAAGCATTCCATTCTAAATTACAGACCAATTTCGTTCACAATTACACCTTGTAAGATAGTAGAGCATATATTGGCTTCTCACCTAGCTATGTTCTTGGAATCACATTCATTTTTCGCACCATCGCAGCATGGATTTCGCAAATCATACTCGTGTGAAACTCAATTAACACTTTTTGTACACAAACTAAACAGCATTCTTGACAATAGGTTCTTGGCTGACTGTATTTTTCTTGACTTTTCTAAAGCCTTTGACAAAGTGTGTCATAAACTGCTCATTTATAAATTACGACTACTTAAACTCGATCCCTGCATTTTAATCTGAATTGAAAGTTTTCTTGCTAACCGTTCTCAGTTTGTTTCAGCATACGGCGCGAATTCTGAAGAATGCACAGTCCATTGTGGTGTACCGCAGGGCTCAGTCCTCGGTCCTCTTCTTTTCCTCATTTATATTATCGATTTACCATCTTGCATTTTCTCATTCGTTCATTTGTTTGCCGATGATAGCGTAATTTTCCGAGAAATAACAGCTCCAAACGACGCCGCTCTTCTTCAAGCTGACATTAACGCCGTCTTTGAGTGGTGTAATACCTGGCTTATAGAACTAAACACTAAAGAATGCACATTCATGCGAGTGTCTATAAAAATTACTAGTTTACCCATTTATCACTTAAATAATGTACTACTCGACAGCGTATCTTCATGTAAGTACCTCGGAGTTCACATCAGTGGTAATCTAACATGGGACACTCACATCTCTCATGTTGTCTGCAACGCTAATCGCATGCTCGGATATCTTCGTCGTAACTTTGCAAAATCGCCTTCGTCTCTCAAACTAATGCTATATAAAACACTCATTCACCCTAAGTTAGAATATGCCACTTCGGTTTGGGATCCGCATTATAATAATTTTTTTTTAATTTTTGCGCTCAAACAAACAGGGACGAAGGAGACACAAGGAGCTCGTCCTTGTGTCTCCTTTTCTTCGTCCCTGTTTGTTTGCGCGCAAAATTAAAAAAAAAAATGAATCTGTTCCAACTAGGCCGACTCGCAGTTATAATAATTTGGTAAATTCGTTTGAAATGGTGCAAAATAATTCAGTCCGTTTTATACTCTCTAATTACAATTGAATCGCGAGCATCACGGTAATGAAAGCTAACCTTAAACTACCTACGCTTGCTTCTCGACGTGCGATGCATCGCTTAAGCCTTTTTCACAAACTGTATCATCATCCTTACCTGCGCGATTTACTAATACTTCCTCCCCATTACGTTTCGAACCGTCTGGATCATGCTCATAAAGTTGGCACTCCATTGTGTAAAACAATCATTACTACAGTCGTACAAACCACGCACATCAAATGATTGTAATTGCCTTCCCAAATTGGTAGTAACATTTCAGACCATGAAAAATTTGTGCCTTTCCTAACCAATGCATTGTAACATCTTGTTGTATTCTGCCTCTTTATAGCTATTATTGTATAATTAGAAACACTAGACTGCGTCTTTGTATTTATAGTATTTTTGGTAACATGTATTCTGCCTCTTCATAACTATTATCACATAACTAGAAACATTGTGCTGCTTCTTGCAGTTAAAATTTTGTTGTTTTTCTGTATTTTATACCACTCCCCTCTGTAATGTCTGTTGACCCTAAGGGTATAATAAATAAATATATAAATAACTAACTAACTAAATAAATAAATAAATAAATAAATAAATAAATAAATAAATAAATAAATAAATAAATAAATAAATAAATAAACTACGAAGAACATTTTCCTTCGGGCATTTGGATGTCCCACGAACATTTGTTCACCTCCGTTATATGTTCTAAAGGCATCCATTTGACCATTCGTGGCAATACCCGCGAAAATGCAGGGCACGTCCCTTGCTTTGGTTGTATTTGTATGCGTAGTAGAAGACTCAGTAAATCGTGGTCATGGTATAAATTGTTTTAACTCAACTCTTTGATACGGTCAACCATCACTTCTTGTTCCAAGTATTCGAGCATGTCAGCACAGCCTCCAACCTTTTGAATGGTATCAGAATTTGCTAGATGCCAATGCCTCGACAAGACTGAATGTTAAGGGTTCTCGATCTTTCAGATCATCAATTTCAGATCACCAGTGAGTCGTGGGTGTCCTTCGTTACGACTGCTGTTATGCTTATACTTGGAACCACTTTGTGTGTGTATACTATAAGAGCATAGCTCTCATGATGGCTTCAGCCTACCATCAAATGAAGTTCGTGCGCTTGCGTATGTCGATAACATTGCCTTTTTCTGCGCGGATAAGAAGGGCGTGGAGGTTTCCCTTGCCATCACAGAGGAGCTCTGTAAGCTTTCTGGGGCCGCTAATTTTCATCAGTTTAGGTTTTTGGTTCGGCCTATGATGGCGCGATGCCAACTCACCTTGCAGAGATACAACGGAAGCAGGATCTTCGGTATCTGGGGGCACCTCTGTCTCAGAACCAGAATATCAATACTCGCTGCTCGGCAGCAGTAAAAAGAGTACAAGGCAGAGGTGACCACCTTCGTTTAGACTTGCAGTGTGTTTCTTGTGGCTTTTCTTACGTATACATCACCCAGGAGTTGTATTATACACAGCTTCGGTTGCAAAAGCTACATCGAGCCTTTTCCGCGTTATTTGGGGCTCACGTTGTGAGGCTATGCAACGTAATATCCTCTCCGTTCCACATAAACGTGGTGACTTAGTGCTTGCTGACTTCTTCTTCGGGCAACTTTTCTCTCGCTTTTCTTTCGTGGTGTTTAGGACCCTACCCGCAACACTGTGGGGATTTCCCAAAGCAAAAGACTCTTTTGTTTTGTGCTCAATAGCTTCACTAAGATAGCGACCTCAAATGGGTATTGCGTTGATGATGATTCCATTACATTAAGCATTGTCTCGACGCTTTGATTTCCCGCTGAACAGCACTGAAAATATATGTCGCTCGTGAAATCAGAATGTTTCTTGCCTGTCTTAATAGTTAGGTGAAATTGGCAGGGCTTCAGACGGGGATGACAATGTCCTGCGCATGTAATCATATAGGACAAAAACGGAGGTGACCTCATCGGAGTTGCGTTGAGTCCTAGTGTCGTCACGGCTTGCATATAGGACAGAAGGGGTGCCATGAAATTGCACCTAATATGTTTTTAAAGGATGTCAACGTAACTCATAATGTGATGCGCACAATCGCCAAAGCAGTGACACATTTTTTTTTTGTCTGTTAACTAAGACTTGCGCACTAAAACCCACTTATCGTCCGTGATGTGCTGATGAGCAACCATCGACGACGGCGTGCCTTTCGGTGTTTATTTTCCTTCGTGAAACCAAACTACGATGAAGAGTTTGGAATAAGGCATACAAGGGAGGCAGAGTCATTTGCACGGCCGCAACGACCGGCGCTAAGCTCTCGATGTCCTCTATTTCTGAGTGAGCATTCGATTAAGGGCAAGAGCCACAGTAAATCGGACTGAAGGAACCAGGCCAGGCAATATATAAAAGTGCGCGATTGCACGTGCATTTATTTCATTTGAGTGAGACAAGAATGGCGAGTTCAGACATTTGTTAGTGCGTAAATGTATCGTCAAAAAATCCCAATTAATCGATCAACTAAGCCGCGCGGTCTCTGCGCCAGAACACGATCAACATCAACACGTGTCTTGTTTTCGTCGACAAAAAAGCAAGCTGTTCTGCCACGAGACATATTAAGCGGCAGAAGTACTAAGTATTGCGGATTAGTAATGATATCTTAAACACATGCAAACACGCTGCAGCAAGGTAAACACGAAATTATTGCACCTAGCAGTATATACAGATATCTCCTGCTTCAACCAAGCGTTTAAAATAAATCTGATATTTTCTTGAACTGGATTCTCAACAAGGAACGAAGACATAAAAGTAAACCTTTGTATGCACAAAATAACACTATTTTGGAAAACTCCGTGCAGCGTTCGTTGCTTACGGGCATGTCATTAAAGAAGGAAGCGCACGGAAATTGAAACAAAGCTGTGTACACGAGTGCTTCAACTATACGCTACCAACGTGGGGCTTGTGAAGCTCTGTGCAACACAGCGGCTCTACAGTATTTTGCAGTGAGTCACCCCTCAAAATAAGCTGTCGTGGTGGTACTCCTCTGGAAGCAGTTGTGCAGCTACTCCAACTTGGACGGCGGTTCAACGGAGCTCCGTCCTCAATAACTTCATCTCCAAATCTGTCGACATACAAATGCCCCAATGGTTTAGTACAGGGCTAATAGATACGCCTATCAAATCAGCTCAAGCTTCATGAGCCTGTTTATAGCTATACTGGGGGAAAAGCTATAATCCGACATTCCCAATAATTCAGCATTCGTCAGTGTTGTTATTTTCTTTCGAGTTATTCGAGTTTCGAACCTAAATCATGTCAAATTAGTTTTTCTTAATAGATCATTTTGGCTCGGGCATCCACCAATTTGTTCTTGAAGAGAGGAGGGCGACAAACACCGTAACTATTTCAACTTCGACAAATAGCTCAATCGTAGGCATGCCCTCGCTGCCCAAAAAGCCGAATAGCTAATTCCAGGAAAATAATCCATGAACATAGCCAGGTACTTATCTAACAGCGCTGAAGAACAAGCCGCATATGCCTCCACAGGTGCCCAATGAGGGAGTCTCTGTGTCTTGGCTTGGTTGCCAGCGACTGTGGCGCCTTGCAGTGCCAGAATCGCGCACACGCAATGAAGGAAAGACTCTTCCTTTGATCCATTGCGAGGAGGTATAAGCATAATGCCCCCGATCGCGTCGGAACCCACTCCCACCATTGTTAGCGCGGAATACAACCTTCACAAGAACTCAGGCAGCACTCAGTTTTTAATAATCTGTTTGAGAATCTCATGACGGCACGCCAGTGTGCCAGTGAGTTCGTCGTTATACAGCCTTGAGGATACAAAGGGATGGGATGTATACGTGCCGGCTAATAGCAACCGCCACATACTTAACGTGAGTGAAAACTTGACTGGTCGCAATAAACGAGATGACTACAAGGAATATAGTTGCGAACTAAAAAAAAAAAAAATGCGCAGAGTAATATTCTTCTCTCTCTCGCTTGGTCCTTCGACTCGAGTAGAGGACGGCGGGCTATACAGACAGACGGTGCGCTCGTAATTGGAACCGCAAGCAGTGTCGTGTGCGGTCCGTGAGTGCTGTGTCTTCTCTGTTAGTGCGTGGGCAGCCGTGGCCCACCTCGTCTCGGTTCTGGGCCAGCAAAAAAAATAATAATAATAAAAAAAAAAACTGGGAGGAAGCGCCCCGTAGGGGCAACAGGCGTCCACTTCTCGGCGCGTCGCTGGCCGCTCTCAGTTGGCAGGGCGCGGCGGTTGCGGGGGTGGCGGGGGCGGCCTAGTCGCCTTCCAGTCCTGGAACAGCAGGAACGCTCCGGCTCCGTACACGATCGCCTGCAGCAGCCCGAACACCTGCGAATGCCACGGCGCTGCGTCAACGGCCGCATCTTTGGGCACAACCATGCGAACCAACATCATTTAATACTTCAGACCATATAAAACCCTCCACTATATTGAACATGGCACACAGTTACATGCTAATTGACGTTGTAATGACCTCCTTTTTTCTCGTTATTTACGGGATGACCTTGTATGCACTACACAGTCTTATGGATATTTCCAGCGAGCGCTCCTGGTCGCCGCCATAACACGAGTCTTACTATAACTCCATTAAAAAAAAATTTGGAGGACGCTTAAACGCGATAGCATTCAAAGATCCTTGACTGCTCCTCACGCTTCCCGACAACTGCAGCTTATGTAACCGTAATGTTTACCGGGAAACGCTGGCGGCGAACGCTATGCACGAAGGCGAGCTTTCTGGTAGAAACGCGGCCTCTTGCGTGGGCCGATCCCGGAGATTGTGCACAGCCGCGCCAACAAAAATACATCATTTTCAGGTGTCTGTTATTGTTTCGACTTTTAATATTTCAGTCTGAGAATATTTAGCATAAAAAGTGGTCGCAGTTTCACCTGAAAGGCGAAGCATCAATTGCGATAGCAAATTTGTAGAGAGCTATACGGAGTAATGATATTAGCTTTATCAGCTGTATAAACTTGGACATGCAGCAGCATCGGCAACACGCAGAACTGTTGTCGACGCCATCGGCGTTTTGCCCGCGTTCGCTCAAAATGCGTGCGGCGTTGGTGACTGTTGCTGGAGCCTGTGATATAAATAGGCACTTGGTGCCGCAGCTAAACGTCGCCTCCCTTCCCTCCCCCTCCCCCACGGCTTCTCGCGCGTCGGAAGAAGGTGCGTTTGCTCTACATATATGGTGATTGTAAAGGAGAAAAGAGACGCCTACTTCTGCAGCCCTTAAGCGAGCACGGCGCAGAACGCGCGTTTGTTCTCCGCCGTGCGTTCACTCCCCGTGAAAGACGCGCCCCTCGCGCCCTTTCACTCGCACATATAGCGTTCGGCGCGCGGCGACAATTTCTTCTCCAAATGACGTCATACGGAACCTCACGGCGACGGCGACGGCGACGGCGACGCCGACGGCAGAAATCTGCTTTTGAGTGTCCATATAATTGCTATCGCAATAAAAGGCATGCACTGTCGGTGTTTTGTTTCATGGCATTTGTTTGTGGGCTGTCAATCTCAAAATTCCGAGGAATAACTTTGTCAAGATTGCAAGACAAGGTATGAGCAACTTTACTGATAGAATGGTGTGGCAATATATAAGCCGCATATACCGCATGTCATATAGCAAGGCGTGGCATATACATATACCTAAATATATACGCATGCTTTCTCTAACGGACAACGCCGCCGACACCACATTTTCTGCGACACGGGGAATGTGTCGCAGAAAAAAGAAAAGCATGTGTCGCTAAAAAAAAAAAAGACTAACAAGGATACAGAACAGTCCTGCATGTGCTTGCAACAGTACACATACCAGCGTCTCTTCACATCCGAATGTAAAAAGCGGAAATGGGTCACTTATATATACTAAAACATATTATACTGACTATGATGGTTGCTCTCGGACTGTCTGCTATTGCACTATATACATAGACGGTTTCAACCAGGTAGTGTTTGCTGCAGGAATATGACAATTTGTATAATTTAAGGGGGTCTAACCCCCGCCCCGAAATATTAGAGAGAAGTGGTTTTGGCGCTATCTTCTGCAGCCCTTGAGGGAACGCGGCTCAGCGCCAAGGAAATAATAGCCCTAGGTAAGAGCTCCCGCGCTTTTACCCTCCCCGAACAGCATAGACGTGTGCCCCCCCCCCCCCCCCCAAAAAAAAAAAGAAGTTTCGCCTTTATGTGGTGGTTCTTTTTCTTGTGAAAAGTGAGCACTTTTATCATGCTTTCGAGGTTATATACTGTACTTGGACATTTCACATTTCGCGGGCATAAATTTCTTCGTGCATATTTCCTCATTCGAATGGTCCATTTAGGACGATACTTTGAATTGGCTTCGGTCGTTTTTTTTTAAGGAAATCTGCTAGCAACATGCGGAGGTGGTTCTACGAGCACGACGAAAAAGTTCTACGGGGACCGGGAACTGCCGGGCTAACGCTCGCAGTCTGTGACAGTGACAGCGCCGGCAATGTTGTTTGTGATTCTCCATCCTAAAGGCCACCAAGTCATCATCCTAAAGCTTACTGCTGCAACTATTATTGAGATAGCAATTATGTGGACACTCCAGGCGGATTTTGCCGTCGGCGTAATTTTCCGTATGAAGTCCAAGGGCGATAACATCATCGCCGCGCGCCGTATGCTGTATGTGTGAGTGAAAGCGTGCGAGGGTGAGCCGACCGACGATGGTGGCTCAATCTCGCGCGCGCAAGGGAGGAAAGCGGGAAGGAAGCGCGCCGTCTTCCGTCGCGCGCCAGGTACGAGAGGGAGGGGGGAGCGTTCTACGCCGGCGGCAGCTGCGTAAGGCGGGCGCCTTATCTTGAAAGCAATCTGCAATGGGGATAGAGTGCGCCGAGATACTGATAGCTTCGTGTGCGCTGTGTTCTCGCCGCTTGGTTCGCGTTGAAGCGAGGTGCAGCACAAGGTATGGTCGATTACATTTTTATTCAATTAACGATTAATCATTCACTACATTAGCCTTTAATCGATTATTCGCTTTCGATGCAGGGCTTTTGATCGATTAAATGAAAGGCCGATTAAATGAAAGGTGGACATCGATAAAGATCAATAGTTTTGCGGGATGCATCCAATCGATTATTCATTCATCGATATAACCAACCTTGGCACAAAGGTCAATTTGATCGCTGCTGTTGTCGCGATTTCTCACTCCAGTGTTTTGACAGCGAGTGTGCGCGGTCATGGAGTGAGATGTGTTCATGTTTGCTTGTGCGCGTGTGACACCATGCTTCCTAGTTTAGTTAGTAAGCGAACATTTACAAGTTTATACGGCCCAATAAACTACTATCCTTACTTTGTATAGCTGTCTACTAATTTGCTATCGCAATCGATGCTTCGCCTTTCGAGCGAAACTGCGACCTTTTGCCTCAACGAATGGAATTCGTAGCTTCGTGCTGGCTTCAGGTGGACGCTATATTTCCATTTCGTGGATATTCATCCACTTTGCGGATTTACGTTGCGCTCATTTTGGTAAAATTATATTTTTTTTGTCTTCATTTAAATCGACTCCTTCTCATGACCTAGTGTCAGATCATAGCTGAAATGCCTTGAGTCGGTAACCGCGCCTAAAAGTTCCACGGTTTTGCGTTTCATCAACTTCGTGACTGCATAACTATACCTATACAGCCTAGCAAAATGAACTTGTGATAATGGTGATGATGATGATGACGATGAGATACGTTAATTGTTTCGTGGCGCAATGACCAACTATGACCAAAGAACGCCAGGCCAGTGTTAATGACTTGTCAATGGAGCGATGAATTACGAGAGGTTCTGTCGCGAGTACAAGAAAACGTCGAATGCACAAGACGAGTCTACTTACGCCAGCAGCGATGTATTGGCCGTTGAGAGCACTGAACATAGTAGGCCAAGTTTCGTAGTAGCTTGACTGCGACACCAGCTGCGTTACCGATGCGATGATGTAGAGGACGACAGCTGTCACCGTGTATGCCAGCTCCTGCGTGAGGTGAGAGGCGTTATGAAGGGGCGCGTGAGACACGGAATAACGGGTCGCAGCGTTCTCGCGTGAAGCGAGACCATCAATAGAGGGCGCCCTGCGATAAAATCCTTCAACATGTGCTTGCTGCGGTAAAAAGCTGGGGAAACGATGGAACATGTTTAATTAGAATGTGAAGATATCTACCAAGCTGTCGGTTTAGGCTCATCTGGCCGAAGAACTCAGGAATAGCAGGGGGAAAGTAAACATGTCCGAAATAGAGATTAGTAAAAGGCGATTCGAGGTTTGGTGGCAGAATAGTAGGGAGACCACAAAGAGCGTAGGCGTACAAAAATAAAGTTCTCAATAGTGGTTCAGAAAGTTTGATGCTGGGAATTCTTTGTGTGCGTGTTCCCCTCCCCCCTCCCCCTTTTTTTAAGCTCAGTGAAACATTAGGCAAAATAAGAACAGCTTGGTGCCGCAAACCACTGCGCCGTTTCAAAGGGGATGCTCATAGCATCCGACCATCCTAAGGGCACCTACATGCAAGTCTTGCATGTCATGAACGAGAAGAATGGCACCGTATTTTCTTTTTTTTTCTTTTTAGGTATAACCATATGAAGCCAACAGACAATGAAACCAAGGAAAGTATAGGGGAAATCACTTGTCTTAATTGCATGTAGGCTTCCTAAACCTCCATGCAAGAAGAGCCACGCATTCTACTCAGCTCAGTTCATTTTTCTGCGCATATTAGTGGTATACAACATTGTTTTTCACTATTTGTACAACATTTCATTCGCACAAATTGGAGCAGAGAAGTAACCAGTGCGTCTGATAGGCGCCAGCATGTCCTTGCATACAGGCTAAAAAAAGAAAAGAAAAAAAAAAAACGCGTAACGCAGTTGCAATAAGTTGCTACTAGGTATATTGCTAGCCCCCGAGTGTAATGCCCTCAGGCGAATGTATACGTGTCGAGATAAATAAATAAATAAATAAATAAATAAATAAATAAATAAATAAATAAATAAATAAATAAATAAATAAATAAATAAATAAATAAATAAATAAATACAAATTCATAGCTCGTGCAATCACGCTCGTAACTGTGGAGTTAAGCGATCTCTGATTTGTCTAGCGGCAATCCATCACAGTCACCTAGCTGGGCGAAAGCTGATTTCTGACTTGATAAAATAAGCACCAAGAAAAGAAACAATAAACCAAAAGTGGTTGTCTTCATTTAGTATACTTATGGCATAGTGTCTACGATGGTGTTCTATATACTGTGATATATATATATATATATATATATATATATATATATATATATATATACAAGGTTTGAATGTGATATATAGATACACGCTCTCAGTCAAATCCCACTTATAATGCGGACCGTCTATCTAGGAGAAAGATTCGAAATACCGACGCTTACGATGCAACCCGCGCCATGCAACCGGGATACTCTTATGTGGTAGAGAAGTTCAATATAGCGGAGCTTGGATGTGGTGTTCGTTTCTGCGGCCCATTGTATATTTTGACTTTTTCTTTCTTTTTTCGTAAAAAGTTTTTTTTTCTCGCGCAGACCAGAGTCACCAGATAACGGCCATACAGATAGTGTACATCTGTGTAAAGCTACGTCCGTTCACGCGACACACAAACACCGCATGACAAACGAGTACTCGACCCAGTGCACTAGAGCCGCACAAAATGTCAGAGAGATGCTTTAGTTTGTTCACGTATCTACAAATCGAGTTATGTGATGATTCTTGTGAATTCCTGAGATACAATCTCGGCAAGATCGTTTCTCTCATTCCAAGTGTATTTGTGTCCGTATTTCCGGAGGGCGACATTTTTCGCGTCGGGTTTATAGTTGATTAAAGAATCCAAGGACACCTAAGCACTTATGAGTTGTGAACGCGAAAGCATTAATGGACAATTGAACGCCGCTGAGTGGTCCTTCGAGTTTTGCGATTAAATTGGTGTTTTTTTGTACAGTTTCTACGTTAGCATGTTGGCTGTAGACCGGAATCAAGGACGCCGCGTGCCACCGACGTCCTGCGCGACGTCCTGAGACTGAGGAAGCAGCAGTGGCAACCAAGGCCGGCAGGCGCGCGCAGCAGCTAAGCCCAGTGTGGGTGAGAGAGAGAGCGAGAGAGAGAGATACGGACCGCGCGCCGAGAGCGAGACGGCGGCATCCGCACCTCGCCTCGCCGACGACAACCTGTCTCGCTCCGTTGAGGCGTGCTGGTGACGTGGCGTCGCGGCGATGCCCTCTCCCCTCACGCAACACCTGGCGAGCTATTGCGTCAGCAGGCGTTTCGATTCACCCGCTCTGCTCCGTCGAGGCGCGCTCGTGACGTGGCAACGCAGCCAATGGGAATTTAGGTGTCGTTTCGCTGCTACAGACGCCGCCGGCTTTTTCGCTCAATGGGCCATTTGATGCTCTCGCACCATAAAAAGTTGGCAAACGCCGTGCCGTTCGGCTTCTGAGCACGTAGCCGCAATTACGTTCGTTTCCCTGTCGCGGCGGCCGCATTTTTCATTGTTGCGAAATGCAAGAACGCCTGTTAGCACATGCACTTTAATTACCCCCAGTTGGCCGCAAACAAGAACTCTAGATTTTCTTTCGCTGTGTTGATTTTTCAAGTCTTCAAAATTTCAAGAAATTTTACATCACTATTCGCGGGCGGAGAGCGGCCCAGTCCCCGAGGGTGGACACCCACTACTCGACACGTAGGTCGGCGAATATGGTGCATAGAGGGTGATAGCTGTTTGGTCAGGCGCCTGCATTGCATGCAAGGCACAGCACGTAGGTAATTGGTTGTTTATTAATAAAATAAATAAAGTCAATAAAATAAATAATTAAAGAAAAATTAAGGGAGGAAAATTGCTCCTGACTACACTGTAACTGCACGTACAGCTTTGGCTGCTGGCACCTGAACGGCGGTCTGTGGGGGGGGGGGGGGGGGATGGGCGTAGTCCCACGGACAAGAAGATAGAATAGCAGAGAGGTTATAGTAACAGAAGGCAACTATTCACAAATGTATGCAACAGAGTCGGAAGTGTATAAAAGCGCGTGTGCCTGACAGACGCCGCGCTCGCCAAAGTGACGGGACATGGGACGTTAGCGTCCGTTATGGCGGGGTACCTCAAATTCCGGGAGACAGTGGAACCGGACAAGAGGCGTGCTACATGCAGGGGTCTTTTCAAACATCCCTTTATCGGCGGCAGTGTGGCAAACACGTTCGCGTAATGAGGGCGACTTCTGGTTTGCCTTTACACCGAATTTGACGGCAGCACCGTCGCATCTTTGTGACGTCACATTTTGTCGCTCGTCCATAACCATTTATTTTTTGACCCACGTATCTATAGGCTAATATGTTAAGGGCGCTACATTAGCTGTTAACATGAGCTTTCTTTTTCTTCTTTTTTCAACCAGGGCACGCTTGCGCAAAGTTGAGGAACTTGTACGCGTCTGTGCGCCTATGTTGCTGTTTCCCTATACTGGGCCTATACGCATATACATGCAGTGCCCATTGGTGTCGCGGCGTATATCCAACACAGGGGGGCCTCTCCTGTTCCGCTATAAGGTCGGCCTATAGTAACCGAGCAAACAGCCTCCACTTGCAAATACATACTGCTTGGCGTTCCGCAGAGACGAGTGGTTGTAAATATATATATATATATATATATATATATATATATATATATATATATATATATATATATATATATATATATATATAGTGGACCATGAAAAGCAGGCGAGACAAGACGATGCAACGCCGCTTCCACACCGCGAATCGCCGTTGATTAGCGCCCTGGTTCACGCATTGTGGCCGAGCAATGAACCGCGTAAACACTTCGAGCTAAGAGCGGCGTGACCTTGTCGCTCTCGAAAGCTGACCGACCGACGATGCGTGACCGCCGAGTTGGGGGTCGCGCTCTCCGCCGACGCCCCCATCCACGTGCACACCCAATGCGGAAGGGCGCCGTCATCGAATCGCAGGTCGCAGCCCTGACGGTGCCAGCGGGTCGCACACGACGCTTTTTGCAAAATGTACCCTGCACAGGCCTTTACATTTTTATTTTAGTTATGCCCGCAGGGCGTATTTCAACAATTATTAATTAAAAAAAATACATGAAACGTGTTTCCAACCTATGTCCGGCGCGAAGGTAGCAGTACTTGTATCGTATCGCGCGGTGCTTGCACTATATTAACGATTGAATTGTTTTTCGTGTGGTTGCTGGTGGTTTAGGTTAACAAGTTGGAACGGAACCCATTATTGCCACGTCGGCAGAGCGCCTCGCCGAAAAACAAGCGTCGGAAATAAGACTACTCATGTGAACACACTAGTATACAAGTTGCTTGGTGAATTGGTGGGAGTTGTACAACAAGTTAGCTCCAGCGCAACATAGAGGAAGAGAAAGAACCGAGTCGCATCGCGTCACTCGGTTTTTCGCTCAAATGCAATTTCCGCTTAAGTACACACGTTGTCGGAGATCGCGCGATTCCACCACTTTTCCCAAGATACGATGCGTTGGATCCGCAGCTATTGTGTTTTGCTTCTTAACACGAGGTCGCAGGTTCGAATCCCGGCAGCGGCGGTCACACATTACGACGGTGCGAAGATACAAAATCTCCACTGTGTACTGAAATTTAGGCGCACCTTGAAGGGCCCAATGTATCCGAAGTTAGCCTGGAGCCCTCAACTGGGGGAGCCTCTCATACACCTGGTGCACGCTAAAACCCTATCAGTAAAAGTCGGCGGCTCGCCGTGCTGCGACATACGGATAGCTGTGCGCATTATGCGGCAAAAAACAGAAGGTCCGCGCACGTCGTGTAACCCTTGACATGGGGCGCATGAAACACCGCGTCTCATATGCCACGCTTCTTACACTTCTGCTTTTCATTATGTTAGCTCGCGCATATGCACTTTTATTTGGGTTCAAAGCAAAGCTACTTCGTGGAAATTATGCTTATGGGGCGTCGTTTGAGTAGTAAAGTAATGCCGAACAAAAGCTATTATGGTACAAGATTAATCACTGAATCAAGAGTTTCAACGACAGAATCAGTTTTACAGCGGCTCACTCGTTCTGATGTCCGCCGCAGTGCCCCGCGATGATTCGAGCTTCGGACCCGCAGACTGTTAATCGAATATTTAATCTCTCTGCCACTCCGCCGATGCTACAGCAGATAACACTCGCGCCTCTGGCTGATAAGTATATAAGAAGAATGGCTGACGCCTCACTCTTCAGCTTGCTCATAAACCACCACCGAGGTAAAATAAATGAAGTCAGTGGCAAGGAGCGATAGGCAGGATAGGAAAGAGAAGGAAGTCGTGTCTTTCTCCGCCACCGGGAAGCGCTACCTTCACAAACGGAGACGACTGTTGTTCTGGTCGTTGGTCTTTCAAACAATGGCTCCTTCACAGTGAGGGCGATGATGATGTGTGGCGTTTAATGGTGCAAGGGCCAACTATGGCCAAAGAGTGCCATGACAAATGGTAATGAATTGTTTATGTATTATAAATGAAGTGATTAAATTGAGTTACAAATGTAAATGTAGTGTGGCTGTAAAGAGGCCTAAGAACGGGTCGCTGTAAACTGCGTAAAATATAATGAGAATGATTCATGACAAAATAAAAAGTGCACAAAAGTTTCACTACGATAAACTGATCTAATAAGAGACATACAAGAACTACTGCCTCCACAGGGCTCTTGAAGTAGAGAGCTCAGAGGCATGTTCTATAAAGACTAATGTCACTGCAGCTACAGCCTCGAAGGCGAGACTGTGCTACACATGACCCGGCAAAATTATTTCTAAGACGTTAACTTCATCTAAAAAGCTAAAAACTGTTTCCAGGTTAAAAAGCGGTTTGTTACTAGGAAAAAATGCTGGGTGAAGTGGAATATGCTGGCGATACGCAGAACGGAATTCCTTTTTACGCTCAGTTTCTAATTCTCTGCACTGGACGAGGACATGGAGCACTGTAAGGGTGTCGCCACACCTTCGACATGATGGAGGATCACTTCCAGTCAATAGGTAAAAGTGGGTGCCGAAGGTATGACCTATTCTTAATCGATAAAGGAGCACTTCTTTGTATCGTGCTGTTTTTTCCGATATCCAGTGCCCTAATTTATGTTTGATCAAGTGCAGTTTATTGCATACCCGCCCATCCCACTGTTTCTGCCAGTGCTTCTTCAGCTTATGACGTAAGTATGGTTTAATGTCTGTGGCTGGAATGGGTATGTTTATGTCAGTGTCGCTAAGAGCTACCGAGGTAGCGTTCTCGTCAGCATCTTCGTTGCCTTTTATACCACTGTGTCCAGGTACCCAGCATAGGATGATTACTTGTTTGCCCATTTAAGCAGAGCATAGCAATGCATGGAGTTCGTTAAAGACAGGGTTTTCATATTTTCGTAAACTCATTAGGGCTCGAACTACACTCAAGGAGTCCATGAACACAAGAACCCTAGTGAGATTCGTTTGCGTTATGTGTTTTACTGCAGAGAGGATCGCGTATGCTTCAGCCGTAAAAATACTGGTATATGGGTTAAGTGTACCGGATAGTAAAAACGATGGTCCTAGAGCTGCGTAAGCAACACCAGCAGGAGACTTTGAAGCGTCTGTATAAAATTCTGCACAGGAATACTTCTCCTGAAGCTCAAGGAAATGTGAATGTATATGTGCCTCAGGTGCTCGTTTTGATATTTCTACGAAAGAGATGTCACATTCGATAGTCTGCCACTCCCAAGGCGGTGGAAGCCGAGTAGGAGCGATTAGGACATTCTCTAGAAGGGGGACGTCTGTTTTTTCTGACAGTGCTTCCAACCGGAGGGACAAAGGAGGCCTAGGAACAGCCTGGCCATGGACAAGTCACGAATAACTGAATGGCATGGATGATGTACATCAGATTTCACCTTGAGGGCGCAGGAGAAACTTAAATATGTCCTTTGGAGATGTAGAGACCATTCGTTGGATTCAACGTACAGACTTTCCACAGGACTAGTCCTGAACGCACCTGTAGCAAGACGGATACCCGAGTGGTGGACGGAATCCAGCATCTTCAGAGCACTAGGCGTAGCAGAGTTATAGACAATGGCTCTGTAGTCAAGTCGTGACCGTATGAGACTTTTGTACATGTTCAAGAGGCACCTTCTGTCACTTCCCCAAGACGTGCGGCACAAGAGCTTGAGCAGATTCATTGTCTTCAGGCACTTCGCTTTCAGATATTTCAAGTGGGGGACAAAAGTTTAAAATTTAGAGTCTAAAATGAGGCCTAAAGATTTATGTTCATGGCTAACGGATAACCGTTCTCCATTGAGCTCAATAACGGGGTCCGGTATTACACCTCTCTTCTTCGAGAAGAGGATGCACGTGCTTTTTTGGGGGGTTTAGCTTAAAACCATTTTCGTCCGCCCACTTAGACAATTTATTCAAACCAAGCTGTACTTGTCGCTCGCAGATACTAAGATTACACGATTTATAACCTATTTGGATGTCATCCACATATACAGAATAAAACATTGTACGTGCATGGTATGATAGTATGGAGCGAGTTCATTTTTACAACAAATAGAGTGCAGCTTAGCACTCCACCATGTGGTACGCCAGTCTCTTGAGTAAATGGACGAGACAGGACGTTACCAACTCTAACACGGAACGTGCGATCAGAGAGGTAGCTCTGAATTACATTTAATAAGTTGCCTCGGACTCCCATTCCAGCCAGGTCACGGAGTATTCAAAAACCCCAAGTTGTGTCGTATGCCTTCTCCATGTCTAAAAATACTGATAAGAAAGACTGTTTGTGTACAAAGGCATCACGGATATTTGTCTCGATGCGGACAAGGTGATCTGTTGCGGATCTACCTTCCCTGAAACCGTAATGTAAGAGATCGAGTATTTTGTTGCTTTCAAGAAAATGGATGAGACGCCGGTTAATCATTTTCTCAAAGAGTTTGCGTATACAAATTGTCAGAGCTATAGGCCTATAGCTACTGACCGAGGAATAATCCTTGCCTTCTTTGAGAACAGGAATTACGATTGCTTCTTTCCTGGCGGACGGAATGTAGCCGGCAGAGAACATGGTGTTAAAAAGTGAGATTCTGTCACTTCCTGGAGCAGACTTGCTACAACAATTAAGTGAAGCCTGAAACTCCGCCATTCTAAACGGACGATTGTATGCTGCATTGGCTGTGCCTTTCCGACCCAGAGGCTGTCGCTCTGCTTGTCGCTGATATCTGTGGGGTCTCACACGGGCTCTTCGGACAAACGAACGACAACACAGTGGTGTAAACAAGCAAAGGGGCATTTATTGTGCCTTTCATACACTAATGCACGCTAGTCGAATTACAACCAATAGAACATTCACACGGGCGCGCGACAAATCAAGGAAGTCCGACTCACCGCGACCCGATAGCGAGCGAATACGTTCGCCCCATGCTATGACACCATCGCCTAGTCGTTCACGTGTACAGTAACGCGAACGATCCGTGTTCGTCCATACCGGTGTCCTGCTCTTAGCCTCGTGCGACGGTCGCGCGAAGCGTTCGTGCGTGTTGGCCGCCGATCCATAGCCGATCCCAAGCCCAAGAGAGAGCGCCTTCGACCTTTTTCTCCCAAGTCACCCCGCCGTTCGGTGGCGTTAGCATCGCGACACTCGCGCCATCTCTCGCAACGCGCCGCAACCACTACGACCGCCTCCGGCACCCAGCCGCGCGGTGAAGCCGGACCACAGGAGACGCGTGAGAGTCGCGCATCCCCACATATCTTAGAAATATATCTGTGTAGTGGGATGTACTGGAAATGTGCTCGAAATGTGCTCCTAGACAATCAGCCTGGTCCTCAAAAGTGTCTCCTTGTGTGGTTACTAAAGGTAGAGGATGGGTTTCGCGGCCTTTTATTTTCTTAACCCTGTTCTAGACTTTTCTTTCACCTGTATAGGAATTAATGCCGGAGATGTATTTTTGCCAGCTTTCCCTTTTGGCACGGCGGCGCGTTCTTCTACCTTCAGACTTTACGAGTATTTTCTTAAAGCTGATAAGGTTTTCTGTAGTCGGAGAGTCGCGGAGGTGATTCCAAGCCTTATTTTGTTTGTTTCGTGCTTCCCTACATTCATCGTTCCACCAAGGAACACGTCGTATAGAAGGCGATCCATTTGTTTGGGGGATACATATTGACGCTGCATCGACAATAAATCGTCAATATTAAGTAAAGAAATGTCATTACAGGTCAGATAAGTCAGCTCTCTGTATCGTTGCCAGTCCGCTAAGTCGGCTTTCCACTGGGGCACATGTGGTGAGCATTCGTCTTGTTTTGTTAATTTTAAGATAATGGGAAAATGGTCACTTCCGTATAGATTCTTAACCACCTTCCATTCCAAGTACGGCATGACTGTACTTAATGCGATGCTTAAATCTATGCATGAAATGTTTTGTTTGCAACGCTGTAAAAGGTTGCTTCTTTGTTATTTAGCAAACATGCACCTGTACATAAGAGGAAATTTGCTATCAGGCGCCCTCTGGCATCACATCGAGTCGCCCCACAAGATATTATGTGCATTTAGGTCTCAAACGACAATGTAGGGTTCCGGAAGTTATGCAATAAGGCTTTCAAATTCTGTTCTGGAGAGTTGATAGCTGGGCGGAATGTATAAAGAAGTAATTGTCAGCAGCTTACCAAAAAGCACTGCTCTGACTGCAACTGCCTCAAGAGGCGTTTGCAGCTGTAAATGCTGGCAGGGTACACCCTTATCGACTATTATGGCGACACCGCCAGATGAGGCGAGAGCGTCATTTCGGTCTTTACGGTAAATGACATATTGCCGCAGAAAGTTTGTGTGTGTAGAATTGAGGTGTGTCTCTTGCGCACAGAGAACCCGTGGATTAAACTTGTGTGGGAGTTCCTTTATGTCGTCCAGATTGCGGAATAGACCTCTGACGTTCCCGTGTATTATTTGTGTAGCCATATTGGAAGCGTATATTACTGTGTGTCAAGAGCTAGACCGAATTGGCTCACGAGGCCTTTCCAGGCCCTGTGATAGGGGATTTTTCTTTTTTCCCGGCGGGCTCTATGGAGCTACGCCGTTCCTTCGGCGTCTGAGACACCGGAGGAGTGTTGGCTGCTTCCATCGCCTCTTGAGAGGCGGAGGATGACGCCCGCTCAGCAAGCACACTCGGGGGTTTTTCGGGCCTGTCTGCACGAGCAGTGCCCCTGGGACCTACAGGCCCGGAAGTCTGCTGGCCCTTCTTGGCTGGGGGCGGAGCAGCGCTTGCTGCTCCTGCCGGAGGGGCGCCGCATCAGAGTAGGACGAATTAGACTGATTGAAGGCAGAAAAACGCTTGCGCGCTTCTGGAAAGGAGATGTTTAGTTTCACTTTGAGTTCTATTATGTCTTTTTCTTTCTTCCATGTCGGGCATGCTCGTGAGTAGGCGGGGTGGTCTCCGTCACAGTTGGCACACTGGTTTGTGGAAGTGCACACTTCTGAGGAATGGTCTTTGGATGCACATTTTGCACAGGTAGATCGCCCTCGGCAACTTTGCGACCCATGCCCAGAACGCTGACACTTGAAGCATCGGCGCGGATTTGGGATGTACGGTCGTACACGCAGTTTACAGGATCCGGTTTCAATTGACTCAGGGAGGTTGCTTGTACCAAAGGTAATGATAACATGTTTCGTTGGGATTTCCTTATTTTCGCGCCTTATCTTAATTCTTTGGACCTTTACCACGCTTTGTTCTTGCCATCCTTCCAACAACTCAATCTCATTAAGTTCAAGCAGGTCGTCATCAGAGATGACGCCGCGCACAGTGTTCATTGATCTGTGTGGGATCACGGAGACATGAATGGCCCCAAACGCCACGAGTTTTGACAGCTTGTTGTACTGGAGATTGTCACGGACTTCTAGAAGAAGGTCTCCACTTCCCATCTTAGTTACTTTGTAACCTGAGTCGATTGCTTCTGTAAGAGATTTTGCGACCACAAATGGGGATATCGTACGAACAGTCTTTGTTTCATTTTCGCTATTGTATCACATGGTACTTGGGAAATGTACGCTTCTATTGGTTTCATGCGGAAGTTGAATGTTTCATCGGTGCGCCCCCTTTTCAGGGAGCGATCAGGCAGCGGGTGAAAAGCGTTTGCCATATAAAACTGGAAAATTCGGCGTCGATGGTAGCCACCCACCACGGAGCCCAACAAGGGGACGCTACAAGGTTGGAATACTTGCAGACGCCAGCTATGCATCGCCGCTATAACCTAATATAAAATACCCAAGGTTGGATAAGTACACCAGGTTAACCCTTACCGCCCAGAAATTCGGAAGTGAGAAGTGACAAGAAGACGGGAAATATGGAAAAGTGAGAGAGAAAGACAAAAGATTGAAGAGGGGGACAGGAAAAGGCGACTGCCGATTCCCTCCAGGTGGGTCAGTCTGGAGGTGCCGTCTGTGTGAAGCAGAGGCCGAAGAGGTGTGTTGCCTCCGACGGGGGCCCTCAAAGGTCCGAACACTCGGCATCAGCTCAACCCCCAGGATTCCCCTTTCCCCAGACACGGCTAAGCCGCGCACGGCTGCACGCGGGATGGTCCAACCCTCATGTGCTCGGGTACGTGGTGTCGCAACACACACTGAGGGTGATGGTAAGTACAAACAACAAAAACAAATTTTAAAAAGCAACACTAACAATTAGAACATTGCGTAACAGAAGAACAACAGAATTTTAATAAGAAAAATTTAGTCATAACTGAATAAATTCGTATTCTTCTTATTTTTATCTAAAGGAGATTGCCCTCGTGCATATGAAATATTAGAGAGTTTTAGTACTTTGCCATCACGATACGTACGCAACACGCAAGCGATTTGAGGAACGTGGCAGCGCGTGTCATGACAGGGTTTATAGTACATGGGAGTGCCCACGTACGTAAACGTACGTAAACTTGTTGCACCATCTGAAAGATAAAAATAAAAGCGCTTGTTGCCTGCAGCCAAGCCAATCCAAACGTGCTAGCCGAATACTTAGCCATATTACGGCACAGCAGCCGGATTGTGAACGTGCGCTCGCAAAAACACCTCACTGGAGTTCTGCACCTGGCAGTCGATTCCCCACCGCGCAGGATCCTGAAATGGGTGCTACGCGTTGACTTCACGCAGCAAAGTCAAATTGTATACGTAATCAAAAAATAGAGCCTCCTGCTGGTCGCCTTTGACGCCGCCATTTTGCGATAACAAGTCTCGCACTGTCCCGAACAAACGAGAACAACGAGAGCAGCGCGCGAGGCCCCCCATGTACGTGCGCAAGAATCGGATGCGCATCACGTACCGCTCGTGTTACGTTGTGCACATGCGAACTATGTAAAACTAGCGCCATTACGTACTAAGTACTAAAACTGCCTTTACTCCAATCGATAGCGCACGAAACGGCACAAGACTTGCTTCGCATAATATTGCGCCAGCTATGGCGACACTGCTTCGCATTATGCAGGCGCAGAGCTGCAACTCTGGGAGATCAAAAATGCCGCTTTGTAGGTCAAAACCATGTGCGCTGCTGAGGTGAATAAGGAACGCCATATGATTCTTGTAGTGTTGCGCAAACTATGCCGCTGCAGACGGCCGATAACAATAGGCGACTGTCACGGTGGTTGGTAGCGAAGCCTTGAGTGATGTAGACCATGAAGGACATCCCATGATGTGGAACAACACCGCCTCGAAGCGAACAGCCTTTGCGACGCTGGCTGCGAAGCTCCGCTCGACACGTGTCAACAAAGAGCCGATTGCACGGCGCAGGTTAATATTGCCTTGTTAGAAACGAGCTGTCTTGACAACCCATTCATTTCTTTACTTGCCGGCTGTGCGGTTGCTCAGCCGTAGCCGCTTCCTTAGAGCCTCCTCGGGTCGCAGAGGGGTTGCAGCGAAGATTTGTGATTGGATGTACGTTGTTGACAGCTTAATGCCACCAAGGGCGCAAAGCTCTCAGGGGAGGGAAAATAGAGAGACCGGGAAGAGGACCGTCCTACATTTCGGCTTGGTCATTTACTGCGCTAAATGAACACCAGTGTCGCCCTTCGCCTACAAAGGGGATGGACGTCAACGACACCACCAAAGAGGAATAGAAAGTGGTTTCGAAAAAAATAATGCAAACTTTCGCTGGCGCTAGATTTCTGCCCCGTATCAGCTGGCCCCTACTTGTTATTACGTTCGTGGGCCATTACAGTGGTGAGCACTTGGGCATGCTGGTATGACATTTTGAAGATAATTACTATTGCACACGTACACGAGCAAAGAACGAAGAATAAACAAAATAGAGTGCTAACTTTCAACAGCGCCTGTTGCGGGAAAGCACTTATTTATACACTTGAGCATCGACACGTATAAGTTGTATGCTTACATTAACTTGTAAAAGCTGACAACTCTGTTGTCAGAAACCTGGGTGTGCTAACATAATCTGAACCTATAGCCCCCAAATAATTTCATTTTGCTACCAGCATATGGTTCTTATTCACGACGATACAAGCACTAAAGATAGGTTCACTACCACAATACTTACAATGCGAGAGCCAGCAGTCACGCACGTCTTTTACTTCAATGATCTCTGAAACGGTCATTGATGCAGCGGCCCCATTTGACCTACGTGCTCTTTCCCCCATGATGGCGATCCCCAATAGACAATAATGCTAATGCATATTTCAAAGGTTTGCGCGGCCGTTCAAATATTGACACAGTGGTGTTGTCTTTGTACAGAAACGTACGTAGTGTGTTGTCTTTGTTTCTGACTAACACTACAATATGCATTTCAACCGAAAAAAAGTTGGCGTACATTAAACACTTTATTACGGCCTACCCAAACTGGTGTCCCACAGAAAATTAAACTAGGTGAGCAAGTCTTCAGTAGTAAAGCCCTTGTCGTGAGTTTAATCATCATTTTTTACACTCCGGGATCATTTCGTTATTTATGTGTCCAAGACTTTTTGTGCTATGTAAGTAATAACGAAGGCAGTACAATTTTGCTCCATCCTGTTACACCGAGTGAAATTTCTCAAATAATTTGTCAATTAAAAAGCAATTAATCCTGCGGTTTTGACGGTACCAATCAAAGCAGTCGCAGACTTAACAAGTACCGCTCTCTGTCACATTATAACACTGTTCTCTGCTGGCTTATTTTCTGACAAAATGAACATTGCTAAGGTCTCGTTTCTATACAAATGCGGTGCTGTTGATTGCATTTGTAATTATCGACCAATTTCTCTACTCCAAGTTTTTTTTAAAACAATGAAAGAAATTTCAACTCTAGAATAAGAGGGTACCTTGATAAATTTAAGTGTCACTATATAGAACTGAGTATCAGCGAATTAGTACTGATTCCAAAAAGGCAAATCTACCGAATCAGCTTTAATGAACATATCCGCGACAAAATTGTTTGCACAAGGCAAATCAGAAATACACGATAGGAATTTTTTAGACTTTAGCAAAGCTTTCGATTCTATTAAACAGAACATACTTTTTTTTTGAAATTACCACGATATTGAATGAGAGGCCGTGCACAATTGATTTATTATATAGCTATTTTCATAATCGCTTTCAATTTGTGGATGGAGATAGTGTTAAAAGTCTGATTTGTCACCGATAGAATATGGAGTTCCTTAAGGCTCAATATTGGGCTCTACACTTTTCATACTTTACATAAATGATATGGTAAATATCCGTGAAACGCTTGACATATTATTATATGCAGATGACTCGCCGTGGTTGCTTAGTGGCATTGCGCTGCTAAGCACGAGGTCGCGGGATCAAATCCTGGGCGCGGCGGCCGCATTTCGATGGGGGCGAAATGCAACAGCGCCCGTGTACTATGCATTGGGTGCACGTTAAAGAAACCTTCGTGGTAATAATCAATCCGGAGCCCCCCACTACGGCGTGTCTCATAATGAGATCGTAGTTTTTGCACGTAAAATTCCAGAATTTAATTAAAATGCAGGTGACACGAACGTCTTTTTATTTATTTGTTTTTTCATCACGCAACGGTTCATCGTTGTTTCCGATTGTTTATAGGTGGCTAAATAACCTTTCGCAATGGCTGACTGCTAACCAACTGTCTTTAAATGTTAATAAGACAAAGTACACGATATTTGCTCCAATTAATAAGCCAGTTCTTCTTGACGGTGTAATTATATTTCAAACTCGTTTCTTGGAGAGGGTTTCAGAACACAAGTTTCTCGGCGTTGTCTTTCATTAAAACTTGCATTGGACAGATGACGTTAATTTTCCTAAACGTAATATTGCACAATTACTTGGTGTGTTAAACAGGTATCTTGCATTATTACCTCTGAAACTCGAGAGTCAGCTATATTTTTTTCTGATTAACATCCCGACTTCATAGTGCTTGCTTGTGTGGGGCGTAACTTTTAAAACTAACTTGCAAAATTTATATACCATGTAGAAAAATAGTATTCGTTTTATGTATAATTTAGCTATGTATGAACATACTTTTTCATATTTTAAACAAGGTTGTACACTAAACATTAATATTTTGTATGAACAAAGATTGTCTGAAGTCGCCTTCTTAGCGGACCGTGAGAACGTTTTTCTAAATACAGCTCCGCAACTACATATTCTTTTAGAAGCACACATTTTTTAAAGATACGAAGAAGTAAAATTTACCGCAGAATTAGCAACCTGCCAAAAATGGCCGTTTCCTAATTTACTAAATATACATACTTCATTAGTTGACATCATACAAGCTTCATATTTATTCACATTTAGGAGGCAATCAAAATTGTATTTTCTGAACTGTTTACAATCTAGTGCTTTTGTGTACTCATTATTTTGTATAAATGATGCTGTTCACTAGTCTAGTGCACCACAATATTGAAGTTTATATCGCTAATTCTCTGCACCTTAAAGATATGTTGTTTGATTGCTTATTATATACGAAGTATAGCGTGTACCGTTGGCCACGTATAATGTTTGAATTATTATTATTACTTTTTTGTAACTCTGGCTGTGCTCCGTGTTACCACGGCGCTAGGAACTATGTCAGACATATTTCTTCGCCTTTAGCTCCAGCGCCATGGCAATCATGAAATGTATTGTCAGAATCAAAAAATAAATGAATAAAAATTTAAAAAAAGCTAACCTAAGTATCGGTCTTATACAGCCCTACGAAGTGCACTTTGTGTTTTTTTGCTGCACGTTGTTTGCATGTTACCTCGTTTTCTCAAGTGGAAGAGATTATCAAACTTGCAAGGCGCAGTATTAATACCTCTTTTGGTTTGTGTCGCTCAGCTCTGTTCTTTACATTGCGGGAAACGTTATGTATGTAAGAAGTGTATCAATGACATGATGACACGCAGCCGCGCGCTCTCAGCATTGCCTTTTTTCGGAGATAATTTTAATTCACTGGTGCTATCTCATGAACTACCCGTAGGAACTATCGAGTTTTTTTACATAAAGCTCATCTTTCAACCTGACAAGACCTACTGATGCTACCACTGCAGCCGCGTGAAAACACACCAATCCTGCCCTTCATTCAGTGCATTCTAAGCTAGTAAAACGAGCTATTGTAAACAGCTGAGACTGTATTCACAAAAAAGTCCTTACGAGCTGAAACTGTTCTTAGGGCAAATGCCAACCAATAGTGATGTCGGACAATAGTGATGCTGTTTGTCATTAGCGAAGGCGGCCAATGACAAACAGCACTATACGAACGAAAAACTTTGTAAATTTGGCCCTTGCTTTTGCAACGTCCTTCACGGATTCCTTCCGCTCGATTCTATGCCTTTCTTATCATCCACCGTTCACGGCCAGGCGATCCCGGTGATCACGAAGGCGGAGCGCCGCTCTGACTGACGAAACGCGATAAGGAATAGCATTGGAATAGAATCGCCGGGGAAATGTAGCGATTATATTCCAATGCTATTCCTTATCGCGTTTCGTCAGTGGTCCGAGCCGCACTGCGCCCACGTTATCACCGGAGTCGGCCGGTCGTGAACGGTGGATGATGAGTTCTTGTGCACAACAAATGGCCGTAAGCCTAGAAGACCAGTCCAAGAGGTTGTCAGACTCCGACTATCCGTTGAATGTTCAAACATCAGTCGCAGAATCATCGCTTAGAAAATTACGCTACTCGGAAACACCGCCTCCCTCAGACAAGCATAAAACGTTACAGTTAGTCCTTACGCAAGATTTCCCTCACTATGAAAAACATAGCTAAGCGATGCAAAGCGAAAGTCGTCTTTTCTGTCCCTTGCAAGCGTGGTAAGCTTTGCTGCTTGGGCAAACGAAGTTCAGCCCAAACAAGGTTGAGCGCAAAAGACTTGCAACAAAGAAAAGAAACTGCACTCCGTAAACTGTATTAGCTATAGCGTCTGCTAGGTACTTCTGTCGCGTATAGAACAGTACATATAGTTCAGACGGGCTGCTGCATCAATGATTGTTTCAGAGTACACGAGGGCGCAGAACTGAGCCACTTGATAACATGTTCGATGGCAAATATCGCAATACATGGCTCGAGAACTGTTTTGCTCTTTTCGCACTGCATGGTCGCAGAAGCCCGGTCAAGAGCCTTAAACAGCATCATCCGTAGATTCATTTTGAAAAACAAAGTCTGGCTGCTGCCCCTAGTTGCTTCGGTTTCGCAGTACGTATCTCAAATGTTTAGCATAAATGTTGTTTGTTAGATAAGAACGAGTACAGTGTCGATATGTGAGTAATGTCTCGTCTAATTAATACAACACTCAGTGTCCTACCGACTAATGATGAAGTATCCCGTAAAGAATACATCTCTCGCAGGCTTCGTGATCATTGCAGTTATCTAGCTGCCCGGCGGGGTTCCATTTAGTGCTCCGGCTCGATCTCGGAGACGACAACGGTTCTTACGTAGCTAGTACAGTGTTAATTTAATAACACGGCACATTTCCTGCCCTACCGCAGAGTTACACTTGCACACCACGACAACCTGACTACATGCAGCATGGTGCAGCTGCTACAAATATTAATGCAAGTAGATTTCATAAACCGACAGTATGCAGACACTTATACTCACTGCGTGTGAAAGATCATATACAGCTCTTATAAGGGCCGATGCACATTGGGACATTCACTGTTGTCCTTGGTTTTGCCTTGAAGACATACGGTTCCTTTCAAATGACCTGAATACGTGTTGTTCAGCGTCGTATGTCAAGAAACGCCAGTTTCCAGGGTGCTTTCCCAATTTCGTAAGCCGCACTTTGTCACACGACAATCGCGCGTGGTCACTGTCCGCGCTTCAGGGACTTTCCTGCAACTATGAGATTGTGTACATGCTACGTGATGGAGTAGTCCGACGTGGCTCTTTCGTGCACGCAACCGTATTGCGTTGTCGAAATCGTTCTGCTTATTTCACGCATGAGCGAAGGAGCAACGCAGCAGCTCTGAACAGGCGCTGCGCTTTAAGTTTCAACTGCACTCTCGAGAGGAGCGGGAAGGATAAGGACATTGATGCCACAGGAAGTACACAGAGCCATCATTTAAATCTATTATTCTCTCTCTCTCTCTCTCTCTGTACATGTGTGTTTTAATTACCATGCATACTTTCTTGTAGGCAAGGAAGCCCTTTCGTTGGAAGGTGGGAGCTGCAGTTATGACCGTCACCCTTGTGACAATAGTGACGGTCATAACTGCAGCTCCCACCTTCCACCGAAAGGGCTTCCTTAGCCTACAAGAAAGTATGCATGGTAATTAAAACACACATGTAGAGAGAGAGAGAGAATAGTAGATTTAAATGATGGCTCTAGGCTAATTTGGAGAAGTGGGTAAGGGAGCTAAGAAAGGCTCAGTATGGAAGCTTCGTCCAGATTTATATGCACCGGTCTAAGGCGGTAACATTAGGAGAATCTGCTGTTGGTCTAGTTGGTACCATAGCCTCCTCTATGTTGGTACATGATTTCGTCGTTTGATGAGGGGGTCCGACCACACACACACACACACACACACACACACACACACACACACACACACACACACACACACACACACACACACACACACACACACACACACACACACACACACACACACACACACACGCACGCACAGATTAGATAGATAGATAGATAGATAGATAGATAGATAGATAGATAGATAGATAGATAGATAGATAGATAGATAGATAGATAGATAGATAGATAGATAGATGTTTCTATGTCCATAAGCTTCGTCCGGGCCGTGTAAGACGCCGTAGCGGAAGTCTGCGGTATACTTTCAGTTACCTGGGTATCTCTATCACGCATTTGGCAATCGGGCTTGCACTGTACCCCATTGGAATTAAAGAGCCGCCGTATCCGGCAAGCGAACCTGAAACCTTTTGAGCAAGATGAGCACGGCACTGTCACTGAGTCAGCTCAGAACTCAAACGCTAACTACGCGCTCGCGGGCAGTTCTTAAGTGTGCTGAGGCACGAAAATTCCATGTTTGTCAGTGCCTCTTTGCGCCAATATAAGAACGCTGCTGGAAAGGCTACAAGACGCAGTCGCGGCCCCACGCGGGTGGATGTGTACTCACGCCCAACAGCCAGGGCAGTGCCGACAGGGCCGTGTTGACGCCCAGCACGTAGATGATACACAGCAGGACCGTGACGATGTAGCAGAGCGCCGCCACGAACAGGAAGAACCGGGCGTAGCCGATCAGCGCCGGGGAGGCACAGCCCAGGCAGATCATGCCGAATAACTGCGTACACAACACACACACACACGTTATGTATACACGCAAGTATACGCACAAGTATACGCACAAAACCCGCACCGCCCAACAGAGACTTTGAAGCGAGCTGCCCGCGCCAAACGAACACTCGACAGGCGAGATCAATGCCCGATTGAGACTTTCATTACAGTGTCAATTATGCGCAACGTTTGGCGAGTTAATTTGTTTACCTTGTTTTAGTCTCGGTATGCCTCTACTCGCTCAGTATCATCAACCAATATTTTTCCTGTATTGCGCAAAACGTATACGCTTGCGCGCCGCAGAGAGGTGCTGTTGCCACAGATCTGGGGCGCGATCTTGTACGCGTTCCAAAATGGAACGGAGGCGTTCCGTTCCATCGATCCGCACACGATTGGTCAATTTGAACGTCGCGGTTGAAATTGGCCAATCGTGTGCGGCTCGATGGAACGGAACGCCTCCGTTCCATTTTGGAACGCGTACAAGATCGCGCCCCTAACCAGCTTGATACATTTTGGTCCGAGCATGTTACACCGTATTAACGCTAACTTAATGCAAATCCAAGCACTCACTCCCCCTTTTCTGTTGATCGCATGTTGACAAACAAAAGGTTAAAAAAATTAAATTATGGGGTTTTACGTGCCAAAACCAGTTCTGATTATGAGGCACGCCGTAGTGGGGGACTCCGGAAATTTGGACCACCTGGGGTTCTTTAACGTGCACCTAAATCTAAGCACACGGGTGTTTTCGCATTTCGCCCCCATCGAAATGCGGCCGCCGTGGCCGAGATTCGATCCCGCGACCTCGTGCTCAGCAGCGCAACACCATAGCCACTGAGCAACCACGGCGGGTGACAAACAAAAGGTAAATATACTATATATTGCGCAACTTAACCATGCTCCGACTCTGAATGTCGTCTACCATGCGAAGGCGAAGGATGTCGATGGATGTTGAAATTTCGCCAGGTAAAGACCTATACTATATATCGAAAAGTATAAAAGAAGATGGAAGAAGTGGTGGAGAGGGTGTTACCATTTGTTCCCCTAGTTAGCGACTGTCATCGCGAAATAATAGTCCGCAGCCATGCGCGTAAATTGGATAGTTCATTTAGTTTTCAGAGATGCCAAATTACCTATACACATATAGCAACGTTCATGAAAGCAAAATTATAATATGAGCAAGGCGCACGCAGAGGCGTTTACATTTCTCTTGTTCAATTCACCAGGCACTGTAGGTTGCTACTTTAGCCATTTCTATGCTGCGTCTGGATTACCACTATATTGCAAGCTCTGGAAATGAATTGTGGGTTACCACGACGTGAACCGACCATGCTGTACCGTCTGTGGCTAGGCGTAGCATTTACTAACTCTTATGTCTTCCTCATTGGAATGGCCAACCGCCTCACGTGCGACACATGTAGCTGTAAAGAGACGCTCGCGCACATTATCTGTGTCTGCCCGCGCTATAGCGCCGAAAGGCAAGTGATGTGCAGAGTGATGGACCAATTGGACAATCGTCCACTCACCACTATCAGAATTGAAAGCTCTAGGCCAGTGCTCCCAAAGAACATTCGCGCAGGAGGCCTTATTCGCACTACTAAGATTCCTGTGGTCTACGGGGCTTCGCGATAGACATTAAGAAGGCCGCCCCCTACCGTGTGGTCGTCTCTCTTTCTCTTTTTATCCTCCTACTCCCTCCCCCGTGCAGGGCAGCCAACTGGAACTACCTCTAGTTAGCCTCCCTGCCTTTCATTGAATCTTTTCTCCCTCTCTCTGGAAATGAAGTGATTTTAAAAATACTTTCTTTTGGCGCATATATTCCAGCAACGCCTAAAATATAGCTTTTACCACTAAGGAGAAGGTATCTGCGCGATTCAGTCGCCTTCAACCCGTCTTCAATACTGCGCGTTTAAGAAACAACGACTAGCAACAGCCACATGCATTCGAAGTATAACTTAAACGCTTTCTTCGACCATGTGCGAGAAAGTGATTGAAACACAGACGCGAGCACATAAAAGTTTGGGAATCTGCAAAGCGTTTGGGGATCTGCAAAGCGTTACCAGATGGACCACCGTTTCGGTGTACGTCAAGTAATTTCGTGTGTGACGCGAGCGAGTGCGTCACAACAGCAGCAAGAAGACGACGACGGTGAGTACGTTAGTATGACGGCGATGCCACTAAGACTGATTTTTTGCACGCCGCGAAGGAACGTTTACATGTTTCGTTACGACTTGGGCCGATCACGAAGGCGGTTAAGTCTATAACGCAGTGTCACAAAGTGCAAACAGCCACGAGGGAAAAACGGAAGAAACTGGCCCGCCCTCGCTTTTATAACCCACTTGCTCATGTACGCGACGTGATTGATTGACTGTCCATCGCGCGTTTCATTCTCGGGCCTGTGACCGATTCGAAACTGGCGCGTGCGCACGTGCCATATGCGTGATATATGTGTTTGCACAAGAAAAGTATAATTTGCCTAATTGTTAGAGCAGAGAAGCGTGCTGGGAGGCCGAGGTTCTATCGCACCGTCAGACACTTGAATTCATTTTTAATTGAAGAGGCCCAAAACGATGAGGGACAGGAAATTGCCTGGGATGAGCCAAAGAAAATGACATGCACTGACCCACAGAAAACACTCCAACAAGTTTGAATTGGGCCTGTGTAGGCAGTTTTGAAGCACAGGACTTGGTTTACTTTATCGGAACAACTACTTCGCAGCAACTGGTTCGGAAGTGCTACAAAGCACACATGATACTAGACACTTGCAGCTTGCTTTTGAGTCGTATCCGGCCGCAAGAGTGCACCGTTGGAAGGTACGACGGGCAAGCCTTCACTGGTTCACAGTGTGTATGCAGGGCACGGAAAATCTGCTCAATGGGTTGCCAAGAGAATGTATAATTTCTACAATGAGCGCAAACTGAACTTTATACGCAGTGACGCCACGTATACAGGGATGATGACTGTCGATAGATCTTGTACGGGACTCAACTTGGGGTTTATCTCGCTATGTGAACTGAAACGGCCATTTTTCGTGAGTGAAGAGAAAAGTTAAATAGCGCAAACAGACGAACAAACGAACAAATAAACAAACAAACAAACAAACAAACAAACAAACAAACAACAAACAAACAAACAAACAAAAATGTTCGACGAATGCAAGCGCAGTTCACGAGTACATGTAGTGGTGATAGCAAATTACAAATACCCAGTAAGCGGTAGACCGGGCCGTCAAAGGAGCAATATTGAATTATCTCGCGAGTATAGAAGTGCAAGGTTTCAGGCTGAGTTAGAGCAGCCGTAAAGCGAAGCCCGCCACCTTGGTTCGTGGTAGGAAGCGCGTGATATACGAAGGGCGCGGGGGATTAGAAGCGATAAATGTTTTGAACGTATACGGTCAACGCGGAGTAGAGAGAACAAAAGAGGCGAAAAACATGTCTGCTCGTAAAAAGAAAGTGGGCAGTGCAGGGAACGTGGCAACATGCACGCAAAACCGTGCGCACGACTAGGCCGAGGGAAACGGAACACTGCAGGCTCGCTCAAAGTGCGCGCTTGTCCATTTGACAACCGCTGCACGTTCAGCGTTTTCAGCCCCAAGCGCGTTGCAGAGATTTTCGTTTTATCTCCGACTTACCCTCGCCCCCTCTCTCTTTGTTTCTTTTTAACGGCAAAAAGCTCTCTGCGTGTGAATCGCAGCAAAATGGGTCTCCGTCCTTTCTGCTTTGTGCGTCAGATATGCGCCTCGAGGAGATATGCCTGAGGAACGCCTTGAACAATTCTCGTTCCGAATGAGATGCATCGTAAATGGAGTAAGGACGCTCGTGCAGGCGCATAATCTTGTGGCACAAGTTTAAAGAGAGCTTCGAAATGCAGCGGGAACCAAGCGTAAATTAAGCTAAGCGACGCTACGGGCACTCCTTAAGGCGGCGGTGCCACTCCGACGGCACGAGCCCCCCGTTTTCAGTACTGTTGGAGCAACCGTGGCGGCTCTTCTACTTAAGATATAAAGTTGCCGTATATAACATAAAAAGTTTAATTCTTGTGGATTCTAAGTATATATAATATAAAGAAATTGATTAATATGATTTAGAAATAAATGTTCAAGAACAAGCATGAGATACATGGTTTTTGCCATGTTTGCCATGGTTTTGACAGTTGTGGCCATATTTAGAAGAAAGTACCGTGTTTACTGCATTGCGGCTTGCTGTGTATCTTTAGGACATATTTATCTATTTCCTAGGCGCAGCAAAATAATGTTGAATTTTTACTTTTTGGATAATTTGCTTTTGAAGATTGCCAAAATATCGCAACTTCTGTTGTAAACAGCCCGACAACTACACGCTCAAGAAAGCTAAATTTTGAATAACTAGAGTTCAAGGGATTTCCATTTAGGACGCAAAAATTAATTCATGTACTTTTATTAGTTTTCCTAATAATGCGACCAAAATTAAGCAATATTTAGAATTCTGGTTCTACTTTTGCCCATTTTTGCGGGAAGGTACTAAAGCTACGAAGGTGCGGTTTAAAACTAATAAAGGTACATGAATGAGATTTTTCGTCCTAAATAGAAATCCCTTGAACTCTAAGTTATCCGAAATTTAGCTTCCTTGAGCGTGTAGTTGCCGGGCTGTTTATACCACAAGTTGCGATATTTTGGCAATCTTCAAAAGCAAATTATCCAAAAAGTAAAAATTCAACATTATTTTGCTGCGTCTGGGAAATACATAAATATGTCCTAAAGCTACTGAGCAAGCCGCAATGCAGTAAACGCGGCAGTTTCTTCTAAATATGGTCACAACTAAGACACAGTTCGCAAAAACCATGTATCTCATGCTTGTTCTTGAACATTTATTTCTAAATCGCATTAATAAATTTCTTTATATTATATATAGTTGGAATCTACAAGAATTAAGCTTTTTTAGGGTATATACGACAACTTTATATCTTAAGTAGAAGAGCCGCCACGGTTGCTTCAACAGTACTGAAAACGGGGGGCTTGTGCCGCCGGAGTGGGACCGCCACCTTATAGGGCGCGTGCACTCACGGTTAATAAGTCCAGAAAAAAATAAGAGAAAAAGAAAAGAAACGCGCAGGCCCCCGCCTTCGGACGATATCGGGCGTGTTCAGGATTAGCCGTGAGCGGGGCGGGGCACTTTCGCGCAGTAAAGTAAGATAAAAGAATAGACCGCGAAATGATAACGCAAGTAGCACTCATTGTCTCGCGCGCGCCTCCGGAAACAGGCCTTCGTTGTCTTCTGTCAAAGACGCCGTTCTATTTTTTTTAAACTATTCTTGCATATACTACATGGGAAACATTTCGCTTATCAACCTACCGAAGTGAATGGCACTGAGCCGAAGTTCGTTTTCCAAGGTACGGTCGTGGCTTCTTTGCTCTTAAATTATTGTTTTTTTCCTCACTTGCTTCCTACTGAATGTAGGTTTTCTTGCATGTTATCACTTTCAATCGATAGTTCATTCCTCTAGCAATCTTGCTAATTTCCTTTATAGTGGTAACTTATGTGATCTAAAAATATAAAAACAAACAGTAAACATCGTCAGTTTTGTGAAATGTATGTGTCAGGGTGAGTGAGTGAGTTAGTGGCCGCTGCACGTCGCAGCGTAGCTGTGCATGCGTGTGTGCGTGTGTGTGCGCGCGCTGCCTTCCAAAACGCCCCATAATATCGATAACAACTAAAACGCAAAATGCAACAAAGTTGCCTCATTTCGCGTCAAGTCCGGCGGTCACGTTTTCAGGGAACGTAAGCGATACGTGTGTGCGCCGTTGTCTGAAAGTTGTCAGCAAAGGTGATGCACCTAAGCTCGTTTGTACAGCTTATTTCACCTGTCCCGCTTGTGCTAAAGGTGTAGTGCGCTAGCTATACGCCGAGCACAAATCTGATGCAGCGGCGGGCCAGCCGGTATATCGATTGACTGAGAAACTCCTTATAGCTCTGCACCCTATATATATATATATATATATATATATATATATATATATATATATACATACATGTCTGGCCATCTCAGAAATAATAATGTCTACACACGGAGGATACATTCGCACATGTTCGCATATTTTATAGACATCTGATTGAACAGAGCCCAGAAGGCCTTAAAGTATAGTGCGCCTTCGTATGAGGGTGTCCCACGTAACTAGTGCCAAAATTTAAAAATATGCGAGTGCCACGTAGGGTGCGTGTGCGTGTGGGTGCGTGTGTGTGTGTGTGTGTGTGTGTGTGTGTGTGTGTGTGTGTGTGTGTGTGTGTGTGTGTGTGTGTGTGTGTGTGTGTGTGTGTGTGTGTGTGTGTGTGTGTGTGTGTGTGTGTGTGTGTGTGTGTGTGTGTGTGTGTGTGTGTGTGGGCGCGCGCGCGTGTGCGTGTGTGCGTGTGCGTATGTACTCAAATATTATAATCACAGCAACATTGTCATAAGAAAATTGTAGGCTATCATGAAAAATTCCCGATCCATCTTTCTGTTGCTCAATACGTGCTACATAAAGCTTTTTTTTTTTTCCCAAGCGTTATAGAAAGCCTGCAAAACACGAAATGCACTTTGTACTTGCTTTAGCGAGCTTTTTTCAGGCTTGAAAAAAAAAAAGAAGAAAAGGGAAAGACTTTAATTAGCGGAGCTGTTTAAGCCGGCCGTAAGTCCGTGATGCGTCGGAAAAAATGTGGGCCGATCTTGGCGGTAGTGCAGAAAGGGTTCAAGCGCAATGGCACATACCCCTGTGAAGTAGCGAAGCTGAGCCTGACTAAGTCTAGATAAGCATGGTTTGGACCATACTATAAGCTTAGTCTGTAATCAATAGCCAATCAATAGCTAATTGATAATCGATCAATAATCATTAAATTCCGGAAAATGCTAGCGATGACTTGGTAGTGCTTAGCCTAGCCCAAAAGCCAGGACTAGCTAGGTGCCCATCAGCTCCGCTGTCTCTTTAGCATTGCGCCTCCAGTGCAAGCTACGCTAATTTTTTTATGTAGCACGTATTGACTCATTGAGCAACAGAAAGATGGATCCGAAATTTTTCATGATGGCCTACAATTTTCTTATTGATAATTTTGCTCTGATTATATTATTTGAGAACTTGATTAGTTAATAATAACTAATTACGTAAATAGACAAAACACACAAAAATTGTCTGACTGGCTCCAAGCGACGGCAAACAACATTACCTTGGTTCTGTCCAGCTACGTGGCACTCGCATATTTTTAAATTTTGCCACAAGTTACGTGGGACATCCTGTATAGACAGCTTCGGACGGAGTAGATCTCAAAGCGCGTCCGCACAGCGCCAGCGAACCAAGGACCAAATTCACAAAGCTTTTCGTTCGAAAGTGCTGTTTGCCATTGGGCCGGCCGTCGTCTTCTGTAACAATACTTCCTACATCACAAATAGCTGGCGTCGACTGCTAGGATCAGTTTTAGCGTAACAACTTTTTTTTTTTTTTTTGTGACTGTATATAGGGTGATGAAAAGGGCCCAGAAGCGCACATGTGGCATGCGAGCCTTATGCACGCTGTGTCGTTCGGGCCGCGTGAAAGCGTAATCTGCGCCTGATGCGGATCTCTCAGCAACCAGCACACGAGTATACATATACTTATCAACTGCTTAAAGGGACACTATGCAGGGTGTTTCACTTAACTTTAGCCAAACATTAAAAATATGCAAATTCTACGTACCAGGACAGAACCAAGGTAACGTTGTTCGCCGTCGCTTGGAGATACTCATACTATTTTTTACATTCCGCCTAATTACATAATTAGTATTAATTAAGCAGCTTCACAATTATTATAATTAGATTAAAAGTCTCATGAGAAAATTGTAGAGCGATATGAGAAACTCCCGATACAGCTTTCTGTTGCTCAATACGTGCTACATAAAAGCGTTTTGCCGAGCGTGAAAGATGCCCGCGAATACACGCAAAGTGCCTCGAACGGCTGGTCGCACGGCAATATATATATATATATATATATATATATATATATATATATATATATATATATATATATATATATATATATATATATATTGAAATCCGCGACGTTACAGTGAGGTACCGGCGTTGGGGATTCGGCGCGAAATTCAAAACGTAAAACTTTGACCTTCATTTTCCCTCCTAATGCCCAACCTATTATTTCGAAATTAACGGCAAACAGTTGTTTCAAACAACGCCTTATCCGTCCAAAGAGATTTAGTGCCTTGCTTTTAGCGTCCCTCTGAGAGCGGCAGCCGATGTGGCGCGCCTTCGTCGCGTTTTGTGTTGCCAGTCTATACTTTCCATTCGCACCGTCGCTGCTCTCATCCAGCGGCAGCCGCGCTTGGCGGGCGGCTGATTAATAAGCGCTCGTTGATGCACATCGCTCGAATCAAGCGACTCCTCGCTGCAGCTGCCTCCGGGCGCAATTTCACCCGCGCCGCATCGGTTGTCATCGGGATCACCCGCGCACGCAACCCGGGCGAGGGTGGCTGCTGGGCTGAGTAGCTGCACCGCTCTGATAGGCAGGCGCCCGCACAACACCTTGCTCGGTGGGGGCTCCGGTGAAGCACGCCAAAGTAAGGCGCTCGCTTTCCCCTTTGTGGCCTCCTTATATATGCATCTGAGTATCTTCGAGAGAGGGTTAATCGTGTAAAGTCAACGCTGCTTAAACGTATCCGTGGGATCTCTCATCGATTTTGATCTCCCGCAACACGTATGTTGTGTCTTTATTCGTGGGACACTCTCCACAATTATTGTTCTCGAATCCGCCCTTGCGTTTCCGTTCAGGGCACGAACGTTGGCGGTCTCTGTATCGTCAAGTCGATGGGAGTGGCATATGGGCCTGTTGGTACAGGTCATCTTCGTAGCGCAGGCACACGACACGGAAGGCACACGAGACGACACACAGTGCTAACTTCCAACATATTTCTCATAACAGATGCCAACAACACATTCTAGCGTGAACTTAGAAGACCCTGAGAGGAGGCGAGTTTCCCTCGACAGTGAGCGAGGTGTCAACAGGCATTACTCGTCGTGCTTCGAATTGACGCGATGAGTTGGCGCTAGAAGCGCAGGTCAAGGTAGGCCAGCGTCACAGGCTTTTTCATCGCCTCTCCTTCAATCGACGCAGCGCAGCTCACGAAAAGTAAAACGAAAGTTTCCGCAAAAGCGTTTAGTGCAATTAGGTGCCCGAGTCAAGGCTTCCGTGGAAAATTAAGAAACAGTTCGTTCGCCGCATGCGCCGCACTCGGCCTGCTATGGTAATATAGGCTTATTCAGCTACACGACAAAATAAATATTTGTGCGGCGAGGAAGAAAGCTAGTATACGCAGCCAATAAATAACAAAAAAAAAGACTTCCGGCAGCTAGTTCTGGGATGGTCCTTACCGCACTTGTTTTCATTCCTAACATTTTATTTTTCTCAAATTGTTTTAATTATTATGTTGTCCCTATACCACCACCCTACGTTTGGTCTATATTGCCCATGGTGTGTTGAGTGAGATAACTTTATTTGAAATCCGGCGATTGGTAGGCCCGGGTCTGGGGAGGCCGCGTAGGAGCAACAGCTCCCAGTGGCCATCTAGGGGGCCCCATGGTGTGTTGCGCCGTTTAATTTTGGACCAACCAACCAATCCTGAAGAACACCAGAGCCGAATGATTCAGTCGATATACGACACAATTTGCGAATAAACACGGGTGAATGGAATCCTCGCTTACATTCGGTGGCGCTATACTGAGGGGCAATGTAACAACAGCGATAAGTTGCCAGTTCGAGTCTTTAGTTTCTCTTGTGTAAGTATGTCTGTATTGCTAACATGTCGATTTTCAAGAAAGGCCTGAGAAATCTCGGTATCCTCGTGTCTCCAGCGCACTGCCTCTGGCTACGATTCGGTAACGGAAGTTGCAGAGGTCTTGTATAGTGCACGCTTCGATTTCGTGCAGGTTGCATGTGTTGGCAGAAAGAAAGAAAGAAAGAAAGAAAGAAAGAAGAAAGAAAGAAAGAAAGAAAGAAAGAAAGAAAGAAAGAAAGAAAGAAAGAAAAAACGCTTTTTATGGCGGTCATGTATGCATTATTCGCCCAAGATGGAGTCATTGATATGACGATGTATCATATACCTCAGACACTGTTTCCGAGGCGCTTAGTGTTAGGCACTCCTTGCTTGTCGAAAAACAAACTAGGAGACACGACTTGCTCCGCTCTGAGTGGGCAGCGAGGCGAAAGCGACCCGCTGCGATTCGGGCACGCCTCTGCAGCAGCAGAGGCCGTACGCGCCTCTCGTCTGGGCCGAGCACGCCGAGTGAACGAAGTCAGGCATGCAAGGGGAGGGACGCAAACACTGAAGCCTCGCAATGCAGGCATTTGTAAACGATTAGCAAAGAAAGAAAAAATGGCATGACAAGTCTACTTCAAGCCGCGCAAATGCCCCACGAAGCTGTTTAACACGAACCAATACACAGCCGTGAATAATAATTACATACAATTGAGCAGCAGTGACGGTATTTTGACCACTGCACTTCTTAATCTTATGGTCATTCACATATACGAATCACTACTGCTGTTCATTCAGAGTGAAACTGCTTTCTCCTACAAGCGAAGGCAGGGCGCGAAAGAGCGCCCATAACCGCAATAGGTGACTTAACTGTATGTTCTGTGCATATATACTATCATCATGGCAAGACAACAAAACACACAGGCACAAGGTTGCGACAGACTGCTCAGCTGTGACAGGGAGTAGAGGTTCTTTCGTTCTTTCATGGTGGATTCCTCGCGGCAAAGTCTGGCCGTCACGTCGGAATCAGCGCCATTACCATGACCGACCGGTCCAGAGTATGCGCCTCTCGACGCTCAATGGGGTGCGATAAACGCCCGCAAAAGGAGGATGTGCCCACATTATGCCGCCAGATCCACCCGCGGCTGATATGCAGGGAGCGGCGCTCTCTTTTTTTCATCAGTTCATGCCGAAATAAATTACTACGCCCCCTTTTTCAAAGCCTCGCTGTATAGGTAAGGCGCGTTGCGTCACCCAAGCGCGAAGAGGCAGGGCTGCACGAGACAAGGGACCTGTGTGGCACCACTCAGCCCGGCCGTCGCGTGCACGCCAAAGTGGGCATGACAGCGACATCAACGGGACGGAGGGCCCTCCGGGCTGTTACGTGCGAGTGGCGTTACACAAACGCGCCGGAGGTATACGCTGCCGTTAATCGACGAAGTCCGCGCAACTGGTTCCGAAGGAGCGCCTCAGGAGGAATACGAGGAAACAGGAAGCGAATTCGTAAAAGCCGCTCAACGAGGGTGAGCAGAAGAGAGAGGGAGCGAGAAAAGGAAGAGGTATGCGCTCGCACAAACACGCACACACACACAGTCAGGAGCCAAAGGGAATCGTCCGCAGCCCGTTGTGATCAAGGTTAGCTTTGGCGAGAGGTCCGCTCCTCCGAAGAGGACGGGTCTCAAGGACCTTGACCGCATTCTGCACCCGCTGCTATTCATGTACACCATTTGCGGGCATCCCCTTCTTGGAAATGCTCCTTTCGTGAACTCGTCGCAAACGAGAGCGATGAAGCGTGCCGACGTAGGCTCAGTAACCGTCGCAATGGACGCGCGACATATTTCCCGCGCCAGCGTTCGAAATGAATTCGATTAACGGCGGTCTTAGTAGCACGAAAGGTTAGGAACGCAGATGAAAGCATCGGTCATTGCATATACTGCATTACGTGAAGCATCTGTTGGTGGGTTTGTAGGGTTGTGTTGGCAATAAAATGGGAGCAAGAAGAGGTTTCTTGTGCGAGCCTGTCAGTGACCGTGTTGCTATCTGCTCTCCCTCTTTCCAAGCGTCACGTGGTTCGCACTGTATATGATTCATAGCGGCGTACAATTGACCTGCTTGCATGTACATCTTCATACACTAGCCTTTTAAACCTTGCGAAGATGCTTTTTTGTGAGGCTTTAAAGCAAACTAAATGTCCTTTCGCGGATTTCAATCACCCTTTACAAAATTTATACAAATTACGCGAGGAAGAGAAAGGAGAAAGAGAAAAAATACGCGAATTTCTGCGTTATCCTTTAGAGCCCGTGATGTACAATACAATATAATATATGAGCCTCCTTATACTACAGTTCCATTAAAGCCTGCAGCCTCAGTGATTCTGTCACGCTCATGTAGTTGACCTGAAGGAAAAAAAGTCGCAGTTTCGGCCGAAAGGCGCAGCATTAGTTGCGATAGCAAATTAGTAGACAGCTATACGAAGTAAGAATAGTAGTTTTATCGGCCGTATAAACTTCAAAACATTCGCTTACTAACTAAAATAACAAGCGTGGTGTCACGCGCGCACAAGCAAACATGAAATCTCACTAGATGACCGCGAACACTCGCTGTCAAAACGCTGGAGTGAGAAAGTGCGGGAGCAGCAGGAAGCGAATTGACCTTCGTGCTGCCTCTCGCTTTAACGCGAACTAAGCGGCGAGAATACAGCGCACACGAAGCTATCAGCACTCGGCGCACTCTGGCCCCATCGGAGATCGCTTTCAAGATAGGGGCCGGGCGGTCGCGCGCGGCCGCGCCATACGCAACCGCCGCCGAAGTAGAACCCCCGCCCCGTCCAGCCTCCCCTTCCCCTGTTGCTTTGCGCGCGACGGAAGACGGCGCGCTTCCTCCCCGCTTTCCTTCCTTGCGCGCGGGAGATTGAGCTACCATTGTCGGCTCACCCTCGCACATACAGCATACGGCGCGCGGCAACGATGTTATCGCCCGTGGACTTTATGCGGAACATCACGGGGACGCCGACGACGACGGCATAAATGCGCCTGGAGTGTCCATATAATTGCTATCGCAATAAAACAAAAGCACTCGATCACAGTTTCTCTTCAGTGGATTCAACGTAACACGCCTTATTGACCGACTCATGCACGCAACAGACAAATCACACGGTGAATCGAACCAATTCACAGGCGCATAGGTCATTAAAGGGCACTTGCATAACATCTTCCGATTGCGCATTCTCAGCGGTCTACGGTAAGCGTGAATCCGTCCTCGTTCACGGAACGTTATGACTGTGCAGCGCGCTTCAAACATGAACAACACCCCCCAATGCGTAGCATATAGCACTCTCTCTAGAATGAGGGGCTTAATTGATCGTTACTATGACAGTGATTATTCATTAAGGTATTCCTCTTTCTCTCTCCCTCTCTTTCTGGGATAATTGGATGTCGGCGTGGCGCCGAGCAGTGGGGCAATTTCTGCCGGGCGACGCTGGAAAACCACGAGCCGGCTGGCCATCCACACTCGTCCAGTTGGCGAGTAGGCCCACAGCGCCGGGCCGCGTGTGCGATCTACAGTAGCGGCGCGATAACTTAATCATGCGTCGGAACAAATTGAAAGAGGCCGCACGACTCCGGCGGTTCTCCGCGGCTGGCCTCCGATCAAGTTCCCCCGAGAGTGCACGAGAGAGGAAAGAGCAAACCCGATCCCCGGCGCGTCGAGGCGGGCGCGATGCATTGCCCGAAAGTGCAGCGGCGGAAACAAGCACGCCGAGTATTTGGGTCGGAACTGGCCCTTTGCTGCGTAGCGTTCCGGGCGCGCGTTTGCGCTTCCTTGAGCCGCTGCGCTCCGCCGTGACCTCTCCTACCGGTCCTTGGGGCAGCTGCCTCGGAGACGAGCGCCAACAGCGTATACTAGGTGTGCGATTCCTCTCCCTTCGCAGCCTGCACTGGTACGTCCATGGGAGTGCCCAACTCGAATGCGAAGGGGCGCGTGAAGGTTTGCCGAATAAACGTCCGCTCGCGAAGTACAGAAGTTGCTTGTGAGGCGTATATACCCGAGTCGTGTAACACTTTGCCTGCGACGTGTCAACACGAAAGGCTGCGTAGCACAGCATAACCTCGCCGCTTTCCACCTCCGCCCAATTCCTTACCGCGCGAACTCCCCCCTTTCCAGGCGGACAGGTTGCATGTGACGGGCACGTAAGTTGCACCGTTCTAGGGGACACCGAGTTTATGCAGAACACCACCTAAGGAATTTCAGGGTCGTGAAATGAGCAATGGAGATAATAGACATAATTAGTCAAGGGATAGAAAGACGTCGGCATGCATCATACGCAAGTAGATGGCATCCTGAAATAAAGAGGAAGTGTACTGAAGTCGAGATGACTATTTAGAATGAGTACTTATCGAAAGAAATGGCTGTCAAGGGCGGCGAAGAATTGAAGCAAAATAAACGTCTAGAGGGGGTCCTGCGGTTATAATCTTGCAATCGGGCTCGCTCCCTAGTCGTAGTGGGCCCGTCGTGGTCAAAGCGGTGGGGGCGAATTGGCATCCATCTGTCTAGCTGTCCATGTCTCTTCACGCCATTTCTGGACGTACACGTGTCGAACGCGGGGGCGCGCCATAGCCGAGCAATTGGCAGATTTCTGCAATAAATTGCACACTTGTAAGCCTTACAACTCCTGATGAGCACAGGTTTGAGTTAGACGTATTATACCTATCAATGGGAGAGTGAGCTCTCTCAGATGCGACCACTCCCGCTCGGATCGACAAACGTGCTGCCAAGCTGCCTTTCTGAACGCCGAGTGAGGCTGAATTTAGACAACGGCGCCATCTCCACACGCGATCCATGGATGACCAAGTAATGTCTTCTTTCTTCCAAAGTAAGTAGCGTGGGTAGTAATGGTGGCAAAGATACAAGCGATAACAGTATATTACATGTTTTTCGTTACATGCGGTTTCAACAAGCAACCCTCTATGCTGACCGAACTGTAAGACGTTTTACGTCAAAAACCTAGCGCGGCTGCGAATATACCGCACGGTATATAAAAAATGCTTTATGATTAATCGTCAGACTGCAGTGACTCTCTGATTCTCTTGACTCAAATTACTGCGAACAGCAATTTCGAGCCTCTGATACAGAAACAAGTTTAGAGAATTCCACGTGATCATGAGAATAATCCACCAGCACTCCTGGAAAACGTTGGAAGAACTCCAGTGCCACTGGAACAACTTCACGAAACTCCCGCACAATTCTGAGAGGCTTCTTTGCATATGAAGAAGCATGCAACTTGCATGCAGCCGCAGACGTGTGCTGTGCGGAGCGCCATGACATTTGGAAGCAGGATGTATGAAATACTATACTACCGGCAAGAGAGCCCTCCGCGAGGCGGCATTTATTTACTCCTGGCACATGTTTATCTGCATTTGCTTCACGTACCCACAAGTCTCGAAGAAAGCACGTGCAGCGCAATGCGAACGCCGGTGGAGCGGCCTCGCAGTGCATTGCCGCCCAGGCACCGCGTCTCTATCAGTGTAATGCATAGCTGGGTGCTGTGGTGCGGGGCACGCGTTAGGCCGTATGCGAAGAACCGTCGGTGTTTGCCAGCGACCAATGCAAGCAATATATGGTCGCTTGCGGAACAGGAAGTCGTCTGTCGACTGCTTGTATACATCTCCGTGCCGCCGTTGGATCGTGTTGCACCGCTCTGCATAGTATATGTGCGGGGAAGTCTACTATATCGCGACCAGGTTCAGGACTTCTCGGTTACAGTTTAGCTACGTGCTTTCAAGTACGGCAAAATCATGGCGCTTAGAAGCATATATATTGTGCTGAGTAAAAGAAACTGGTAGGCACGGCCGTGCGAAACGCTAATGCAGGATATTATCTTATAGTTAAGTAACATACAATAATAATAATAATAATAATAATAATAATAATAATAATAATAATAATAATAATAATAATAATAATAATAATAATAATAATAATAATTTCTGGGGCTTTGCATGCCAAAACCCCGATCTGATTATGGGGCACGCCGTAGCGGGGGACCCCAGATTAATTTCGATCACCTAGTTGGGGTTCCTTAACGTGCACCCAATGCGCGGGGGGCGTTTTTGCATTTAGCCCCCATCCAAATGCGGCCGCGCGGACGGGATTTGATCCCGCGACCTCGCGCTTAGCAGCGCAACGCCATAGCCACTAAGCAACCGCGGCGGGTAAGCGACATACAAGCGAAAGAAAGATGAAACAGGTGTCAAACTCAGTCGTGAAGAAAACTGATGTGATACATGTGCACAACAACATAATATCTCATAATACGGTCTCATTCCATGCCATACCACGATACATTACTGTTATTTTGTTGTTTTTGTTCGAACAGATATATATATATATATATATATATATATATATATATATATATATATATATATATATTCGCTTGTGGAGATTCTGAACTATTCTGCGATTTCAGATTGATTTCCGGAAGAGGTAGAAGGGGGCTGCCTGCAGGAGAAAGAGAATGTCCGGGTTGTTATTTAATAAAAGCTACGAATTACCTCTTTAATTAATTACTCACTTTAGAAACAATGATGAAATTAAAAACTGATGCCTGCACCATAGCACCACTTTCTAGATATCCATCCTTAAAATTTGCTACGAGCTAGAGTAGCATTCCGGTTAACAGTTTCCCGATAGCTTAATTCCCTCTATATCAGTTCGGGGACTATATATCAACTCCAACGCAGTTCTTGCAGATTTTGTTGAACGGACGAACGCACTCACGCACGCACAAAAAAAAAAGAAAAAAAAAGCGGTATTCCCGCTTCGCACTGCGCTCGGCTGGCTTGTGTATACGTATACTCATAACAAACGTAACTGCAGGCCGGCCCCGCTGAGTAGTGTGGCAGCACGGTCCTACCCAGTTCGCGAGAGAATGCTGCTATACACTCGCCTTCAAACTACGCCGGTGTGCTTCTCGGCAAAAGACAAAAGCATAAACTTCTGCCACCGACGGTGACAAGCCCGAAGCATACAATGGCTGGCTGTTGGTATGGCACAACGCCGCCACCGAGGAACAAAAGATCCCCGAGCTGTTGTTATTGTTTCTAGTATACTCGTTAAGGGAAATTCCTGCTGGAAGCGATGCGTACACCCATTCACTCTGCATATGCATCAAAAGGAAGCCGGCGATCACGATATAAATGATGCGGCTTACGTGGGATCGTTTCTAGCATGCTGTCATGTGGCACAGATCTAGAGGGGTTTACGAAGACCATACGTTTCACGCGGTAAAGTGGCCATGGTAGAGGATATGGTGTTCGTAACCTATCAGGATTACTTCTGAACAGTATTCAAATGCTAAAACGTTACAATACAGATCACCTATTGCCAGTTAATAATACCGGACGCGAAAGCTGCTGTGAAATAATGAAAGACACGCTAGGCTCATATAAGAGTAAGTATTTGGTATTTGTAACGTCCTGTCCTCAACTCTCGTGTATTCCGCAAAAGCAGACGCGCAAAATATCAAGGCGCCGATAACATATTTGCAATGGAGAAAAGTCCCTTCCTCGGGCTTCGACGGCTGATCTGCTTCTGTCGCTGTCACGCTCACGTCTCGCTGTTCGTGCCGTCTTATTCCGTACGGCGCTCGCTTCCCTTATACTTATTCAAGCACACGACCCATCTCAATGAATTGAGGAACTCGCGCTTTAAAGCATTACGAAAATAACTTTTATTTTGCTTGTTGGTTGACTCATATATAGATTAACTATTAGGTTGAGATTTTATTTTTTATGGCATCAACTTTTCATAAATGCTTTGAAGTACTAAATGGAAGAGAGAATGGCACCGTTGAAGCATACACGGGGAGATTTGCAATAAACCAACCCAAAGCTTCTTTGACACACCCTTAATAAAGTGTGACGGAAGCGAGATGGAAGCGAAGGATATATTTACAAAATATACACAGAGGAGGCTAGGGCAAGAGATGTCCGATCCGGCCCAAGTGCCAGCGTCTTCATCGTTGTCTTTGTCGCTCTGCCTAGCATCGCATTGATCCATGTATGGATCGCTCCGTAACATCACTCTCCGGCGGCTGAAGCGCCGTCCTGGCGCTTGCTATGAAGGCGAGGCGCTAGCTAGAAGAGTATATGGCTTCAGCCGGGAAACATGATCAACTTCAGTTGGCAGCAATGAGGTCAAAGAAGCAGGATCCAGGAGTACAATTTCGTAATTTACGTCACCGAGTTGACGAAGAACCTTGTAGGGCCCGGTGTAACGTGAGAGGAGCTTCTCTGATAGGCCAATGCGGCGGCATGGCGACCATAGGAGGACCTGAGGGCCAGGCGTGAAGTGCACGCTTCTGTGTCGGCTGTAGTAACGGGACTTCTGGGCTGCTTGCGAAGCATAAAGTCGGTCGTGGGCAAGTTGACGAGCTGCGCGGGCTCGAGATGCGACGTCACTGGCGTATTCAGTAGGCGAGTGAGAAGACGAAGGAAGGAGAGTCTCGAAGGGCAATGCAGGATGTCGGCCAAAGAGCAGATAAAACGGTGAATATCCAGCGGTGTCATGCCGCGAGGAATTGTACGCAAAGGTAACAAATGGTAACGTGCAGTCCCAGTCACGGTGATCTGGTGAAACATACATGGCAATATATATATATATATATATATATATATATATATATATATATATATATACACACACATATATCCTCCTGAGTTCGAGCTATGGAGATTTGTTCAATATATTGGACATCAAATACTCCACCACTATGCCGTCCTCAGCGTATTTTTCTCCGTAAACACCAGTTGTCCAATATTTTGGACACCTACTAGTGCCATCTATGAAGTTTTGTCGAAGTTGCGCCAGCGAATCCGGAAATAAAGGAGGCGACAAGGCGGCGTTCAGCGGAGCGGCCTTCTACTGCGACCGCCGGAGAAGTAAGTGCTGTTCATAGTATTGTTTGACCGTTTTACCGTGTTATTTATGATTAACTGGAAATGTAATGATACAGGGAGTATGCTGAATGGAGAATTTTAGTTGCGCGTACGCTTGCTTTTCTCTGCTAGTCATTTGATTTTGCATGTCCAACAAATTCGACACTGGCACTCAAGACCGCCATTGCCAATGTACGGACGCCACGTGCAGTGCGTTGAACGCGCATTCATTTCGGTGTCACGCGGCGTTTCTTTGTGCTTGCTTGTCTTTTAAGTGCAAAGCACGCGAGGAGCCCGGGCTGTCGGCGTGTCATGTCGTGGTCACGCGCAAAAACAGTCAAAACAAGCGCAGAATTGATCAAAACCGGTTCAAAATAAACTAACATCATCATCAAGCACAAATCATCAAGCATTAAGCGCAATAATTAGCTGAAACTCGTGAAAATCATTAAAATCTTGTAATTTGATCGCATGTCATCGTGGCCACGCGCAGCAAAGGCTCCACCTGCGTGTCGCTTTGGCTCCATGTGCGTGGCGGTTTCCCACCCGTTGTGCCTTAGCAGAGGTGTCAAAACGGATGATGGATTGTTAAAAACAAGATAAACACAGGATAAAACAAGATAAACATAAGGAAAACACAAGGTAAACACCGGCAAATCACTGCTTCGCACTTCCCCAGCTTTCACGTTGAGTACAACTGAATTACCGCCGAGTTTACCAAGGCCACTGTATCCAATTTTCTTTTATGGCGTGCATGGATTAAGTGCCTCTTTTTTTGTTCAGGGGACAGGCCTCGCGTGTCGGATGACACGGCGGAGCAGATACTCCAGGGCAGCTCGTCAGACCTCGACTTGTCGGACAGCGACGATGACACTATCGCTGATCCGAGCTCTTCTGCGCCCCTTTAGGGCCAGAAATTAGGGCCCACTTTTCGTCATACTTTATTTGATATTTGTAAAATGTTGATTAATAAACGGTTCTTCCACCATTGGTAACAATTTTTTTCTGTAAAGTAGCTTTGCGTTGCTGCAAGCCCACTACTTCACAATTTACCTGATGCAGTTCCAGTGTCCAATATATTGGACATCATGCCATACTAAAACCATGGACATTACTGAAATAATAAGCGTCACTTTTCATATTTGTTGTCTACACATCATATCTTGAAAGTTCCAGGAAATTCTGTGAACCTAAATCCAACTCGGAAGTCTGGAGGATATATATATATATATATATATATATATATATATATATATATATATATTCGTTTTTTTCGCTGTGGCCGTAACTGTGACAAAAACACACAAAATTATTAAAGAGAGTATAGGAATTGCATACTGTGACAGGCTATGGGCCTTACAAGGGTATTAGTGTCGGCGTGTTCTCCTTTGGTGTCGCGGTATCGCTGACGTCAGTGCATAAGGGTATTATAAAGGGTGTGAGTTACGCGCACATAGAAACACCATAATGAATGCAATCTATTTTCAGCGCGTATTGCCTTGCAGAACTTCTAAGAGAACTGAAAAACATGCACAGATTCAATTTTTTTTCCTTTGTTGTTATACAGAATGGGCCACATCCCAGATAAATGTAGATGGTTGTTGTAGTACGGCACTAAAACTTTGTCTAAGGCCCAACAATTGATCCCTAAGACTGTCGAATTGAATTCTGGGGTTTTACGTGCCAACCCCACGATTCGATTGTGAGGCACGCCGTCGTAGTGGGGGACTCCGGATTAATTTTGACCACCAGTGGATCTTTAACGTACCCCCAATGCACGGGACACGGGCGTTTTTGCACTTCGCCCCCGCGGCCGGGATATGAACCCTCGACCTCGTGCTTAGCAGCGCAACACCATAGCCGCTAAGCCACCGCGGTGGGTTAAGACTGTCGAAAGGGCTTTAGCTGGGCTGCTTGAAATTCACAAGTAGTAGTTCCTGTGTTTCCTACTTCGTATCTGCGTGCAAGCGTCCCGGGTGCTCGAATTAAAGACTGTCTGCTACGACCATGTACACGGCGGTTAACGGATAACTATACTTGGGCCCATCAGCATCGGGTTGCCTTGTTGATCGATGAAAACCGTCAGCCGCGATAGCGCAAATATAGCGCAAAGACGCACTGCGCACCACTGGGCAATTACACGCGAGTGGTTGGCATCGACGAATGCCCCGTGTACGGGCTTCACTGCAGCCTCGTCGCCGCCGCGGCGACTGCAAGAACCGCACGCGGCCCTCTTGTTTCCGCCCCACCCGCCCGGCGCAGCCAAGCTGTTCCGCATACTTGGACTTCCTCAGCCGCCGCCGCCAGCACCCGACACAAAAATCCGCCTTATTTTTTCCTGCCCGCGGCGCCGACGGACACAGCTAGCAGCGCGCCCGCCGCGGTTTGTCGCGGGCTCGCGGCCTGTCTACGTGGCGTTGTTTGCAATCGTCGGCGTCTGTCGGCGTTTTGCGGCCGTCGGTGCATCGGTGCGCCCACCGGGGGCTGTCTCGTGTCCTTGTTCGGTTGGGACCGAAGAGGGCTGGCTCTGGGCTGCGTTTGCCCTCTCACCACGGAACATGCAGCACTCCATTCGGGCGCGTGTGTGTTTGCTATATATGGGTATAGAAGGACGTGCTCGCGCATGCGTGCCTGTCATCTGCGCGTTTCTGCCTGTACCGAGTACCTGCTGCTGACTCTGCGCTTTTCTTTTTTCGCACACACGCGTGTTTCTCTAAGGAGGAGCTGCCGACGCGGGCGAGGACTCGCCCCATTGTCGCTGCACAGTCTAACGCACAGCCTCGCTCGGAGGCCTAGCAGCGTGCCTTGCGTGTAGGTCAGCCGCCATTTACCACCGTTTGCGATCCCCTGTCCCTGCTTGCTCGTGCTTTTGGACTCGCCTCGGTCGAGCCGCGCAAGGCCCAGAATATACCCTGCATACACGCTGCGGCGTACACTACACAGCATGCCCAACATACCTCGAAGACTATATACGTCGCGCGCGAAGCGAAAGCCTGTCCTGTCTGCGCACCCAAGTGCACGCCTATATCGAACAGCAAGGTTATATTCAGATGACAGAAAGCGGACGTCCAAACGTTATACCTAACTTTACCACACCCGGAAATATTCCAGGCAATGGGAAACGTATACGTTCGACATAAACCTATTTTTGAGCGAATCTGAAGCGCTTTCTTAATAAGAAGGATCCAGTAAACTGCCGCAGTGGGTATTAAATGTAACGGCCCGGCGCAGCGGCTCAGGGGCTATGGTTTTCTGCTGTTAAGCACGATGTCACGGGTTGGCCGTGTAGGCCGCATCATGATGCGGCGGAATGCAAAAAAGCTCGTGTGCCATATGTTTTAGCTCATTGGTATTGCGACTCCGCAGCCGCCGTTGTCATACTAACGCCTTTCTGCCCCTGGGACCGGCGGCCGCGACGCTGGTTGCTGGAGTTGCGGTGCGCCTTTTCACCTCATGCTTGCCACAGACATCGCCTTGTTTTCCCCTTTTGTGCCTCATGCCTGTATGCTTTATTTCCCTATGCAAAATTGCATAGATCCAATACCAGCCTTTGGCCAAGGATCTAGACGTTAACTATACGGGTGATATTGTATTCTGTGAAACCAATAAAACCAAGCCACACCCAGGTGGTCTAAATTAATAAGAACTCCTCCACTAAGGCATCCACCATAAAGTCATAATCCACTGTAGTTTCGGGACGTTAAACTCCATAATAATACATTTTAAAATACCAAAAAGAGAAAAAAAACGTGCAGTTGGCACGAGTTCGTTCCCGAACCGGGATACCCCCTTATCGTGGTAGCCGTATTTCAATGTAACAGCCAATGCTGGATTTTTCATTTTGAGGAGCAATTTATAGGTACTGCTGCGCCAGGCGTCACCTTATATACAGCCTGCAGCACAACGCCTGGTACCGTATTTTATCTGCTCTCTTCAGGCAGCGTTTCAAGTCCAAGGTATCCAAGGATCTGATTGCAAGAGTAGTCACTCGATGCGATTTATCTCACTTCTGCAGAGATCGTCTCCTCAAATAGTACTGGCTTTACACTTTCCTTCTGCTGATGCGGCTCCGTCTGACATTTGCTCGAACACAGGTTTCATAAATATAATTTTAAAAGCAGGGGTTCAACATTCCGAAGGTGCCGTTCCGAAGGTGCATTCCTGGGGCCATGAGGGAGGCTGTACAACGGATGAGGCGTTCTTAATCGTGTATGCACCTAAATATAAGTGCACGAGCGTGTTCGGACCCCGTGCCCATCAAAAACGTGATATACACCAAACTACTGCATCTGGCGGGCGCAGATTTAAGATAAGTAAATATACGTGAAGCCATAACTACACGGAATGTACTGTAGGGACGTTACTCACAATTTAGTTCCGTAAAAGAAGAAGAAGAAGAAAAGTTGCCAGCTTTCACGTAGCGTGTAACCACATATGCCTAAGTCTTGAAAACGTGTGAACATGGGGATTAACAGTATAATATTCGAGCGCTATTGTGCGCTTTTCTGCCAGGTATAGTTTTCAGGAAGTTATTAAAGAAATTTCGGCAGAGCCCATCTCACGATGACTGTCGACGGTAATGCGTTGAGCATTGAATCAGTATAGCGACACAACGCACTGCCACCGTCGAAACGAGTTACGTATGAGGCGTGTACAGTAGTGGGACTCCTCTTTCGCGATCCCTTAAAGGGACACTCGGCGCCGTCCAGCGGAGCCGCCGCGAAGCCTGCGAATGGCCTCCGAAATGCGTGGCGCGCACGTGCGTGCGAACGCTGAGAAACGCGTGATGCGTCAACCGAGCTCCTCTCTCGCGCGCTTCTTTGTGGACACACTGCCGACAAGTCCGCGCGTGGCCTCTGAAACGAGAAGCGTAGCGCGCCGGTGGTTGCGAAAGCTGAGAATTGTTCCCTCGCTTGCCGCACACCCAGTGACACATACGTAATGACGCAAGTTGGCGAGATGCTCATTGATGAGCGGCACGTACCCAGTGCATTTGTGGCGCAGCTCGCTAAAGCGTTGACGTGAAAGACGTTCACTAAAATGCGCCGCATACCCAGTGCGTTTGTGGTGCAGCCTGCTAAAGCGTCGGGTCTACGAGGAGCCCATGTGACGTGGGTTCGATTCCGGCCAGCATCGGACAAATGCAAAGTGTCTTTTTTTGTCATTGTAGAGCGGCACACACCTCACCCAGTGACCCCCCAAGTTGGCATCAATGAGGTTCACTGAAGACCAGACCGAGTGGCTCACACCCAGTGCTCCAAGATGGTGTCAAAGAGTTTCATTGAAGTGCGGTACATACCCGTATCTACAGTGACCCATGTCGGCGGGAAAGAGGTTCGTTGAAGAGCGACACGTGTATGTTCACATTGCCACATACTCAGTGATCGAAGTTGGTCCGAGTTGTTTTTTAACCCTATCCCCTCAGCAGAGTAGCCCGATCCTCTAAGCATTCGACCAGGGACTAATACCCAGGTTGGCGGGAAAACGGTTAGATACAATAGATAAAAACATAGATAGTTAGCCCTCGGAAAATCCGTCAACTCCTCTGAATGCTAACGAATTAAAAAAAAAAAAAAAGAAGCAGTAGTCTTGTCTTTTTGTTTTCTCGATTTCAATGTCGTTGTCTCTTTTTTGTTTACGAGTTGAGAGCCAGTGTTCGACCCATGTTGCATGTGCACCTGGCTATTAGCATAAGAGCTAACCGGTGTATAGGCTTTACCTTTAGCGCTGTTCAGCTCTCAGTGAAATCGTGCTAAATTTATTTTACTGCATTGTGCGAGCTGTGCACTTATTCCTTTACTCCTATATTTTGACTGACAGTTGCCGAAGGATGTATATATAAGATGCGTGTACTTAAAATAGAAAAACAAGAGAGCGAGCATCTGGTCCGAAGTTGATAAGCCTCACGAAGCGGTTGATGGAATAATGATACGCTTCATAGTTTCCGGGTAATCTAAACCTCGCGTGATTGACACCGTTTCTGTTCACCGCCTTTCTCTTTTTGCTTGCCTCAAAAAGTAAAAATACAAATGCGAACCAGTTTTCATGAGTGCTAGACAACGCCACCGTCCGCTTCAGAGAACGGGTAGCGAAGTGTTTGTTCATTTGCGCAAACTCTGCAGCGGGAAGGTCCGCAGGCAGGCCTTATTATATAACAACACCCGCGGCAGCAGCAAGGTCCCCTCACCCCCTCCCGCTTCACGCTCCTTCGCATTTTTCCGGCGCCGCTTCCGCGCTACGCCCTCGGCAAGGCGGGTCGGCGCACGGTTCGGACAAGCGCGGAAGGCGGCGGCTTTTTTCCGAGCGCGACTTTCGTCGGGGGCCCCCGTGCGAGGAGGCGACCAGGAGCGACCTGTAAGGCTTCGCCGAGGCCCTGCGACGGCAGTTCGGTAGCCGTCAGCCGTTTCGTACTCGTATTTACGCAAACGAACTCACTGTCAAAAATATTCGCAACAAAGGCGTGCCATGTTGTATATGTATATACAGGGGTTCTTTTTACATTTACGAGAGTTTTAAATATCGCCCGCGGCTTGTAGCACAAATCTACTCATTGTGTTGGAATACTCTTGGGAGGCGGGCATTATGTGCACGAGAAATCGAAATGAATAACCGACTGATTACCAAAATTTCGCTAATTAACTTTGAATGAAACTGCTTTACGGCACGGGTTGCAACTTACGAATGGTAATAAAAAAATGTCGCAGTTTCACCCGAAAGGCGAAGCATCAATTGCGATAGCAAATTATTAGAGAGCTATACGGAGTAAGGATAGTAGTTTTATCAGCTGTATAAACTTGGACACGCAGCAGCACCAGCAACGCGCAGAACTGATGTCGGCGCCGTCGGCGTTTTGCTCGCGTTCGCACCGAACGCGCGCGGCGTTGGTGACTGCTGCCGGTCTGCCGGTGCCTCTGGGGGCGGCTCGGACGTTTTCGACGAGATCAGAACGGGACACTCGTCGAACAGCGTCCGAAGTCTTTACCACCTTCTCGCCTCGCAACGTTGTTATATAAATACGCACTTGGTGCCGCAGCTAAACGTCGCCTCCCCTCCCTCCCTGTCGTCCCCCCACGGCCTTTCGCGCGACGGAAGAAGTCGCGTTTGCTCTCTATATATATGGTGATTTTAGAGGAGGAAAGAGACGCTTAATTCTGCAGCCCTTCAGGGAGCACGGCGCAGAACGAGCGTTTGCTCTCCGCCGTGCGTTCGCTCCCGGTGATAGCGCGCGTCCCTCGCGCGCTTTCACTCGCACATAAAGCATACGGCGCGCGGCGAGGATTTCATCGCCGTTTGACGTCATACGCAGCCTCACGGCGACAGCGACGGCGACGCCGACGGCAGAAATCCGCTTTGAGTGTTCATAGAATTGCTATCGCAATAAAACAAAATTAGGAAGTACTTTGTTCTGATCAGGTATACCTGTTGCAATCCTGCACGCCCACTCCACACCCTTCTGTTTTTTTAGTTTTTTTTTTCCCTCAGGTCCGCAGTATTTTGATTTCGTTTCGTAAACATTCTTAGGGGAAGACTGTCGCACGCTCAAACTACAACTAATGCATTTGGATCGTACCGGCTGGGCGCGGACATGAACGCGACGTGAAAGCGACTCGAATATTGTTTTCGTGAGTCTGTATAATCATGTTTCGTAATTGTGCAGCCGAGCTTTTTGGAATACCTTTGCGTGTACCACCAGGAGTTTCACAAATGTGAATAACGAACATTGCACGAATCATAAACTGGAGAGAAAATAGCCGTATGTTTTTTTTTTCAGTTTTCTTAACACGTATGCGTCATCCAATTTCGTCCCACGTGGTTTTCGTTTATGAATGCTGACACCCATGCACTGGCAGCGCGCGGGTGCAAATGGGGAAGGCGAAGGTTCGCACACGCGAGCGCAAGTGTATTCGCTCCAGTCGCTGGTGCCAAGAAACACCCCCCGGTGGATATACCCTGCAATACGAGAGGCAAATCGAAACTTAAGGGCGTCTCTAGCACGGCATTTATTTACGCCGTGCGACGCTTCGCCGCTTTCATGAAATACAGCGTGACGGTTTATGGAGTGAGGCGATACCTACGAAGGCCGGTCTGCGTAAAATAAATAAGTAAAAATAAACGCAGGCACGGTAAATCTTTAAGTAATGTCGCAAAGCTGCTGCTACCACGGACAAACCGAATGCGCCATGAGGCGACGAGCTCCGGTGAGCTAACAGTGACACGCACCAGAAAAAAGAGCACGTTTCAGTCGAGTGGGTAACGCACGAGGGAGGGATTTATTCGAAGGCAGGCAGATGAGTCGATTGGCCTGAGCCAGCAGGCTCTTCATGGGGCGATAAGAAGAAGGGGAAAGGAAAGGGGGGATAAGGGATGACGAGGGCAGGTTAGAGAGATGGCATAAAGCTATAGCAGCACTGCTAATATAGTGTTCGGCCATGTTGATGTTGTGTATGTAGATACATTCCGAAATGTTGTGTATGTAGATACATTCCGAAACATTCCGAAATGTTCTTCACTGCCAGGGTTGCACATTCTGGCTAAGGACAGCCCCCTCTCCCCCTTCCCAAACCACTCCCTAAAAAAATTCGAGAAGGTTGCCCGAGAGCTCTCAACGCGATAGCGGTGCATAGTGGAATGTGTGCCTCCACAGCGAACTCACTTGCGTGGAACGTAGTAAATTCATCCCAATAGCTGCAACAGCAGCGCCAAGTCTCCGTGTAGCATTCCTAAAGTTCGAGAGAACTCAGGCGGTTGTTTTTCTGAGCCTCCGTATAGCTTCTACAGGGACCCATGTTCGCGTCCCTGCAACCGCTCCGCTCTCGTTCACTGGGGCTTCAAAAGTTTCGACAGAAGCAGAATTAATCGAATATCCTTTGCGTCATATACCGACAATCGATGGATAAAGCGAACGCGCCTTCTCGAACCTTGTCGATGCCTCGCCTGTCGCATCAAAGGGAAGGGGCACCCCTATTACAACACATGACTCACGCAACTCTGACACCTCCTCCTTCTGACTCGCGCTGCGGCGGCACGGAGCCAGCCAGCAGTCACGAAAGAATTTGACGCGCGCTCCTTCTGTCGTGCGTGCGGACTTTCCTCGCGGCGTCTCGCCTTTCGCTTCGGCGGAAGCCGTGACGCAGACATGGCCGCGGTCTAGCGCCGCCGAGATCACGCCGGGTTCGTCGGTACATGCCGACTTAGTGCGCGCAGGAGGCACGAAGGTGCGCCATTCGTATGCAGCAAATTGTTTCAGCAGAAAATTCGCAGTTTCGTCCGAAGTTCGAAGCAGTAACAGCGACAACGTGCGCAACTCAAAAGACCCGTCCCGCTTGTGAATCTCATTTGCTTTAGTCTTCTTCTTCCTCTTTAGATTTTAAGCTCGCCAATACTTGTTTGGCTATCCTCAAGCGATTGACGCTTGGTATATCGTACAACACGCGCTCTCCTCGGGATCGGTCGACTCAAGCATTCGAGCGCGCTGCCTGCGGGCGTGACCACTTACTGCTCTCAATTATTAAGGGCGTGTTGCAACATACGTGAACGGTTTCGCCGATAACTCACGCAGGCGGCCCTTCTGCCTTTTACGAAGTCCAGCTGTGGCTCGTCACTTCCGTCGCAAATCACGTGCGTTGACACGCATGCAGCCATTAGGTACACAATCTGACGACCACGGGAATTCTCAAATGTTAATGACGCCCAAGGCGCAGGAGAGGTGCATGATTCGCCAATGGTGGTGGTTCTCTCTCTCTCTCTCTCTCTCTATATATATATATATATATATATATATATATATATATATATCGGAGTGTCGAACCGAACCAGAACCGAACCGAAAACCGGAGCTGAACCATATATCTTAAGCTTAATTTGAAACGGAACCGAACCGATATTTTTCTCCGACATCTTGGAACCGAACACAAACCGGAACTTTTCACAGGAACCGTTCCGAATCGGCTCGACCACAGGTCCAGCCAAGGACCGTTGTTTCTGAAATTCTACGAAAGGAGACACGCCTCACGCTGTGTGTTGCCTCGGGAATAGTCATGTGACTCGTCACAGTGATCTCATTGGTTCACTGAACTGTGCGCATGACAGGCTCATCTGTATACACTGGGCACAAAGAGTCGGCGTGCACTGTCTAGACAAACTGTCGCTGATGCTGCGTCGTCTTGGGGGATACTGCTTCTGCTCAGGGCATATGCTGAGTTCACGAACAGCAGCGAACTGATTGAGCTGTCCTATACGCGCGTTATAGTTTGTACAGTACCTTCAGTGACTGCTATTACTTGTGCAGCACGATTGTGCATTCGTGGAAATGTTCCACGGCAAAGCACAGACCGCGACGACGTAATAAAGTAAAACGGAGAGTGGACCGTTGTTTCACTGTGCTCGCCTATTATTCGTGAATTTATATAATTGTAGAGTTTTCCTGTAGTGTTTATATGGCATTACTTTTTGTTTGTGACGTAGGTTGCGCGAGCGCTTCTAGAGAAAGCCAGGATGGAACATGTATCGGATAATGGAATGCCAGAAAAATTTGTATTCATCAGAGATCTTCACTCAAGCCGCTAAAAATGAGATACTTAAAAACCGAGCACTAAAACAAGACGTGACAAGAGAGACAACTGGAGAGGTGCTCAACACCCGATGAGCACCTGTCCAGATGTCTCTCTTGTCCCGTCTTTTGCGTGTTCAGTTTTTAGTTATGAACATGTTCCAACTAAGCAGTCCGTTTTACTAAAGATGTCCCGATGTTTACCGAGTTCTGCTCACTATCCGCACTACATATTATCTGCTTTTTACACAGCAAAGCCGGTAGTGTGACTACAGAAGCGCGTGGAAACGTTTTATGCGTGTTTTCACAGTGTGCTGAAACAACTACATTATTCACCAAGTTTATATTTAGAGGAAATGGGAGGAGGGCCAAGTTAGGGGCTAAATGAAACTTGATAAATCGTCGTTTTCTATACCTGTTTAGAGGCGTTTACGAAATGTTTCGATGATTCCCCCGCTGCCCCGGGAGAACCAAAATTCTATATTCAGAGAAAATAGGAGTCATCTTCTGGGTGACCGTTACAGAAAGTTTGCACTGTGTTTGGTTATGCACATCCTTTGCAGAAAGGTACTTACACAAGGGTACCAGAACTTTACAAGCGTGCCACGGCCTAGCCCTTTTCGCATGTGAACAAGGGACCCGTACGGGTCTGGAAACGTCATAAAATTTGTTCTTCTTTTTGTTGGCTGTGGCGAGAGGAAATGTATGCCCCTCGTCAGACGATGTTTCGTCGAACACTGGATTAAGCGTAATTTACGAACCTCATAGGAAGTTTGCACAGCCTGAAACAAGTCGACGTGCCACATTTAGACTTTTTTTATATATGTGTATTAAATTCTGAAGGTTTAAGAGCGTCAGTTGCTTAAGGGTTTTGGAAAATTTTCTTAAGCAAGTACTCGAACGTGGCATATATGGCCGTTAAACGCTCTATTTCTAAATCTCCAGAGAGAACTATATGCGTGGCACAAAGTTCATATTCAGTGAGAGCATGAGCCGTGTTAGCGGGGACCTTTGGGGAAATTTAACGTTACTGGTATTATTGCGAGTGTTGAAAATAATTACTGAATCCTCGTTTTCTCCCTATTTTGATGCGTTATACGGGGTTCGTATAAGTTTCGCCGGTGTACTAAACGAGCCACCTCGTTTATATTAGTTGGAAATAAGGGGCAAGGAATGGTTGATGCGTAGGCGAAGTTCGTATAGTGTGGGTGAATTACGGCCTCCACAGTACACTGCGTATGAAAGCGCTCTGGGGAATTATGAGTGTGTATTACGCACGGCGAAGAATTTAGCACACTGCTCCGTGAAAACTGTAAAAGCCGCGGAGATAAAATCTTGTAAAAATGCGGAGAACATTATGGGCTTGCGAAGTTAAGTGTGGGCGGACACATTACAGTTTGTGCTAAAAAAAAAGAAAAAAAAAAAGAAAAAAAAACCTTGAGCAAGTGCTCGAAAGCGTTATACGGGCGTTAAACGCCGTTTCGCAGTGTACCGAGAGGACGAGGATAACACGTTAATTAAACGAAAGGAAAAGACACGAGTGATGAGAGCTTTTGCGAAACTGTACGTCACACTGGGTTTATATTGGTTGAAAATGGGGGGGGGGGGGCATGTTAAGTATAATCTGTAAGGAAACTTTAACGTTCTTCGCTTAATTACGAGCTCTGCAAACAATGACTGAACGCTCGCTCTCAACCTGTTTTGATGCGTAACATGAGGCAAGCGCGGGCTTCTCGAACTGAACGAGTCACCTTGTTTATATTTCGCGGAAATAGACGTCTGGTTGTTTGCGATGCGTTTGCAAAGTTGAAATTTAAGTGCGAGGGTTAATTAGGTGTTTGTAGTAAATTACTTATGCAAGAGCGTTATAAGTGCGTTTTAAGAATCAGCGTAGAATTAAATTTAAGTGCGCGGGTTAATTACGGTCTTTGTAGTAAATTATTTATTCAAGAGCGTTATAAGTGCGTTTTAAGAATCAACATACAATTTAGTTTAGCGTAGAATTTAGCGTACAGCTTGCTGTACTGGAAGAACAAGAGCCACCGAGATCAAATTTGGTGAAAATGGACGAACATTATGGCTGATGGGCATGCGAATTTAAAGGTGAAGTTAAAGGTGGAGTTTAAGGGTGAAGTACAGCCTTTGCTAAAGATTCCTCAAGCGTCATATGTAGGCAACGTTTTAAAGTATGTCGTTGAAATACAAAAGCAATTGAAAGCATTAATGCAACAGCTCCAAATAAACAGCTCCGCTGGAAATTGAGCTGTGATTTCGCAAGGTCGCGCGAGTTTACATTTTTTTTTCAGCATGAAAAACTTGAAATGATATCTTATACAAATTAATTCTTTATCCTTTTCATTTTGGCGAAGGCAACGCACCTTAGTTATATATTATACATTTGCTGATTGCTTGCACTACTGTAGTTATTTGGCAACCTCTAAATATTCTAGCTGTAGATTTATGGATTCAGGAAATAATTCAGAAGTTGTGTTAGTTGCGACTGCTCACTTTCCGAAGTGATCTTATTTGTTTCCTTAGGACTAGGCGCTTTCTTTCATTTTTAAAATAATGAACACGTACTCGTAATGCAAGGTCAGTTAAGTGGTAGATGTACATTCATTTTTTTACAGGAAAATGTGGGCAACGAGCGCGTGCAACTTTTTCAGAATACTGGCACAAAATTTCTGTGTATTGCGTATTTTTATCTATTCGGTAGCTGCCGACGCCAGAACTACACTGCGGTGCCAGCATTCCTCGAACGCGCAAGACATCACTAATTATATCCTCTCTGCTCAAAACTGCGCATAAGTGGAGCGTGGCTATTTGGAGTAGAGTTTGTTTACAAGGGCTCTTCTACACTTCACGAAAATCGCATTAGACCTCTGTCTACAAATCCGACATGCCTGTATACAACAGTGCATGGCGCCTCATTTCTTCTTTTTCTTTTTTGCGATCTTGTTAAAGTTAATACCTGTGCAAAAGAAAACAGTTCGCAGTCATTTTTACCCAAGCGAACTTGTCTCTCCAAATGTACCGCGCCTTTTTGCGGAAATTGGAGGCACGCGAATGTATAAAATTTCTTTTCTTCGAACTCGTTTGAACCCGAATTAACAGGTTCACAAAGCTCCGAATAGGTTTGAAACGTTATCATTTTCGTTCCGGACCGCTCCCGAATCGCACCTGAACCGAACCGAAAAGCGTGAAGCGGAACCCGAACCGAACCCCAAGAAGTTTGGTTTCGACACCCTGCTCTGTATACCAGTGCGAAATCTTACATGTATTAAAAGTATATACAACACGACACAACAGGTGTCCTTCTTACAGAGCGACGGAGGACACTTGCCTCGCGTTTTCCTTCGAGAAGTGTTCGGCATGGGGAGGTCCATGGCCGGAGCAATTGTACTTACATAGTAGCATAAATAGTTATCGAACGTTCAACCGGCTAAATTGTTGCGCCTGCAATTGAAACGCACCGCGCTCATCATTTTGTAGCCCATTCAGGAATTAACTATACTCTTATACGAAGGTGTCAACAATTTGTAGCACATCTGCCCCAATTATGCCCTTCGCTGCCTTTTCGTTAGAATTTGTGGCAACCACCGTAAGCATTCGCAGAAGCACGCAACACTGCGCTGCGGCGAGCAGAGCACATTGCTGGCACAGCCCAGTCAACGCTATAGACTTTCTCAGCGCGGCTGCTGTTGGTGCCGGAAAACAAGCAGCAGCAGGTAAGGATTAGTGATAATAAATAAATAAATAAATAAATAAATAAATAAATAAATAAATAAATAAATAAATAAATAAATAAAAATAAATAAATAAATAAATAAATAAATAAATAAATAAATAAATAAATAAATAAATCATTTATTTATCGTGCCCATGAACAACCGTGAGGTCTAGGTGCTGGCGCACATATGCATAGAAAAAGAAATACAGCAGGGGAATATCAGTAAAAAAAAACAATGAATAAAAAATAACAATCTTGAAAAGAAAAGTGTACCATACATGTAACCGTAGGCGCAAAATGCATACATAAGAAAAAGGAGGAGAAGGGAAGTGGAACAATATGTGAAACTAAGACACAACAACGTAAAGCTCAGAGCAGAACCAAGACAAAGAGTTGTGAAAAATATCAAGGCCATGAAAGTGGGCGTTATAAAGACTGTATTCTGTGGACGGTTGAGTGTTCGTGGTGACAGGCATGCAGCAACACGGAAAGGTCTGTGTTCTCGGGTGATCTTGCGCGGAATACGAAACATGATACAACTGAGGAGTTCGGGGCACATGAGGATACCGTGAAGGAGTTTGAAAAGGAACAGCAGGTCAGTGCGATTACGTCGGCAGCGAAATAAGGGCAATGGCAATAATCCAACAGTGCTAGAGCAAGGCCCAGAGTCCGTGTTAGCAAAGCGGTGATGATATATGCTTGGAAACTTTTTCTGGACCCGATCTATAAAGTCACTGTTGGATCTAGAAATGCCGTTCCAGACGACCGACGCGTATTCGAGTTGAGGAAGACAGATTGCTGTGTACAACGAACGGAACGGTGTAGGAGAGTTGAATTTTCTCGACAGTCTGCAAACAGAGCCAAGAGTGCGCATGCCCGACATTACAACGCGTTTAGTGTGAGCTGAAAAGTGTAAGGTTGTATCAAAAAAGTACGCCGAGATCACTGATCTCACGGACCTTACACAACAGTACAGAATCTACTGAAATAATAATAATAATAATAATAATAATAATAATAATAATAATAATAATAATAATAATAATAATAATAATAATAATAATAATAATAATAATAATAATAATAATAATAATAATAATAATTCATAAATAAAATAACAATAAAACAGCGGCGGAACGGGCGGAAGGTGAGAGAGAGAAACATGGCAATTAAGTCGCGTCACGATTCGCTATAGGCGGTTGTTGACGCGTGCGCGATATTGCGTATGCCAGTAGCCAGAAAGAAGGGCCGAAACAAGAGGTGCTTTTGGTTGGTGTTTTTTTTTTTTTTTTTTCACCACGCCACTACCTCTCCTTCCTTCAATCGTTTCATTCTATCAGCGTCGCCGCTGCGATCCACTGCGCCGACAAGAGACGAGGGAAACAATGCCTCCTGTCGACGCAGTAAACGAGCCCGACACGCGAATGTGCGCGCCGTGTTGGGGCACACGGACAGACACTGCTGGAAAAAACGAGAGAAGAAAGAAAGAAGGCAAATCAGTGTATATGCACTTACAGATATGCACACAAAGAATGAAGAAAACTGGAATAAAAGAAGCCCCACTTATTCAGGTCACCCAATCGCTGCCGAGAGTGGCGGCGACGGAAACAACGCGGTTCCATTGTTTCCACGCTGCTAGCAGTCGAGAAGGCCTAAAATTAGGTTCCCGAGGGCCGCGCCTCTTTCTGTCTCGCCAGCTTTAATTCTCTTCTCTCTCTTCAGCTCGTGTGTGTTGCTTCTCTCCGAATGTGTTTTGGTTTGCTTTTCACGCCGTTCCCCCCTTCGGTTACACGGGTGGCCGCCTCTCGAGTTCCCGCTTTGTGTTGCGCGTGTTGGCCGCGGCATATCCGCGACCTCGGGATTGGAGTGGCGGCGCCTGCGGCAAATCGAACCCGACTCGGCCAGCACACCGACAGCGCTGCCTCAATGCAACTAGAGAGACAACAGAGTTCACTTCGGACGGACGATTTTCTCGACTGCGCAATGGGCGCGCTGCTATCATGGTTGACGGTGCTTCGCAAGTGACTGCCACTGAAGGTTACAGCAGCATGGAATGCAATTTAACCATAAGTACACATTGCCCGGCGTGAAATTAACGTGCCACCGCCCCGCTCAGCATATGTAGAAAATACCTTTCATGTGCTTAGCGCACTTTACAAGTTTACGACTAACGACTTGCCGTGGTAGCGGTCACAGGTTGTTTCCTTTCAAATGCGATCAACGCCTTATATAGACGCTCATGCATGCATCCGTACGGCTTGATGGCAGGAAACTCGCACTAAAGTTGGGATATTAATTCGCTCCGTAAGTTGCTGCCGTAGACATGCTCGCGTACTTCCTCGTCTGTAACGAAAGCAAAAATTAATGCTAGAAAAAAGGAACGGAGAGAAAAGTGAGAGCGGTTTTCTCCATCTGGCGAAGCGGACCGCGAACGGGGCAGCTGCAGCCGCACCTTTCCTGCGCACGTGATAAACAGTCCGCTCGCAGCTCACTCGAGAGACTAGTAAAGATGCCAACCTTGAACTCGCGCTGCTCTTTCTCGTGTACCCGTCGCTGTCGACCTGAAAGCGCTTCGCTCTTGCAGGAACCGAGCGAAGCAGGAAAATGAAGTCCGAAGCGAAGTCCCCCCGACTCCGTAAACACGACATGCCTCCATTACAGGAGCAACTGGCGCGTTTATTTTATGTATTTTTTTCTCCTCTCTCTTTCTCTGCGCGTGTACTTATACGCTCGAATCAGAAGACGGGGTGGCGCATCTTCCTATGCTGCACAGAGAATAAATCACTTTCGCTTATGATATGCCCCCACGTTTTTTTACCCTTCCTGGACCTCAGCCGGAGTGTGTTGCTATGGCTGCATTCCACTATTAATTTTCTAATTCCTTTCATGTCAATTGGCAACGGTGTTCGGCGTATCGGTCCGTTCGTCCCCGCGGCCTGTCGGTGCTTGGCCCGTACGCACCTGGCTGTGACCTGGAGCGTCGAGCGAACGAAGGTGCGGCAGAGCGAGCCGCGACGGCATCGCACGCAGCGGAGCGCCGAGCTCAGCCGTCCGGGCGCTGTTTTCCGAGATGTCCATCAGAAAAGGGCCGATGAATCAGGAACACGCAACGCTGCCAGACCCAGATTCTCATCGGGGACGTGAGAATTGGGAACTATTCTCGTTTGCGGGCGGCAGTGGGTCGCTCCTCTCTCATTGCTTCGGGGCAAACGCAGCCGTTCCCACTGGAGGCAAAGTATCAAGATTTCGGCCGCCTTCAAGGCGTGGTAGGTATTTTTTTTTTTCGTGGACGTAATGTATGTCTGTCTTTTTTGAAATTATAATAAATGAAGTGTACTTTAGGATACAACAAGAATTGAAACGGCGTTCATTTGACAAAAAGAAAATCTACTTTAATGATAACAACATGATATAATTGGCCTGAGGGGCACAACAGCTCTCATCGTTTGCTAACTCATTCAGTATAAGCGAAGTGGAGAGACGGACATGTAGGTTATTTGCGGCAGAGAATGGAGAGCATATTTCGTGACGTGATGACGCAATAAAGCAATGCGTCATACCGGCAATTACATTGTATGTAATCATGTCCATAAGATATGCACACAATGTGTCGCCGCAGTAAACTCTCGAATAGAGGCCGGTTTCACGCTGCAATTACGAGCTGCCGGTGACCGCATTGCGCGACCTGAGCCTCGTAAAGCACGCTAGCTTTTTAACTGCGAGCTCTCGAGACTTCATTCAGCCTTTAGGACCTGCCGCGTCAAGCGAGACTGAGAGCGGTACACTAAGCTATACAGGGTGAGATGGTTCTTTTAATACCGTAAATGTTTTTTTTTAATGTATAAAAAGGCTATGAGCGTGTAGGCTAAAAAAAGCAAAATAATTTTTTTTTTAGTCTTCTGATACTCAAGTTATAAGCGACAAAGTATGTCCGCCTCGCCGAAGAACTTATTCGCAAAAAACACCACGTTCACTACGCTCATAGCCTTTTTATAAAATATATGTATGGTCTAAAGAAAAAAAAAAAACACCCTGTATGAAACTATACGCTTATTTTTACGAGGCAGGCTCGGCACCGGTCATGCCGCGCCAGCACGATGCTTTTCTGATACTGATGTAACTTCGCGTTTGATCCAGCGTAAAATGCGTGTAGGTTATCAGCAAAGAAACTCAGATTCCCTTCACCTCCGCTTATTTAGACCTTTGGAACTTACACAGAGGGGGTTATCAGGCCGAAAATTTTACATCGAAAAAAAGCTCCCAGTCGTCTTTTGATAGAGTTAAAATAAATGCATGAACAGCCATTCCTGCTAACTTAATTTGGTCCTCTCTGTAAGTGCGGCGGCCTCCCAAACTGTTTTCAGCTCACAAGGATGGCCTCATACTCGTAGCTGGCGCATGTGAGACGCGGCGCCCAATTTATCTTGCCGCCGCATGTTGGTTGCTCTTCTGCAGGCTTGAGCCCTACATCCTTCATGTGTTGGTGGACACAAGATGTGAGCTCAATTAAACTTACTCGCTGTCTTTTTTTTTTTTTTAAGGGGGAGGGGTAGCCCTGGCAGTCGCTGTTTTGTTCACCTATTGTAGCCACGCAAGTGGAGTCATTCGTAGCCTATCGCTAAACTTCCGGTCAGAAGATAAACAGAACCCAAATCGAGCACGTTTATACGTGCCCTCGAGTCTTTGGCAGTTATACCTCCTAGACGTAAGGAGCGTTTCCCCTTGCAGTCACATTTGGCCTATCCCGATCCGGGCGGCCAAATTTAGACGAAGTACTTATTGATAGCAATAACGTTCTTGATAACCGCATAACAGGCCTGTACCTGCGCACGTCAACGGCCTGTTCTAACGCTCCATCAGTAACTAATTCTGAGACGTTCAGCAGATAAATGTTCCAGCAAACTTGCCCCCAAGGCAAAGAATTAAAAGAAAGAAGAAAGGCTGCCATGACTCCCTTAATAGCGGTTTTATTGGTCTTATAACGTCCGTTCAGCTCCTTCGGTGCTGCCTCTGACCGCCGAGGTCCCGCCAAGCGCTTGCACTCATGCCCGTTTTTGTTGCCTTTTCGGTTCAGACTATACGTATAGAGCGCTGCGATACGCCCACCGACGCACCATGATATGCTTCAACCTGGCCCATTTCTAAAAACATGCACTGACGTAATCGCCCACTCCACGCGCAGTAAGCTGCAACTGGGACGCTCGGGGTACAAGCCGATAAAGGCACCAGATACCATCATAAGATATACAACATGAGATGCACACATAAAGGTACTTGGACACAGAGCAGACTAAACAAGCGTAAAAAAAAAAAAAAAATACAGCAGTGACTGATACTACACGCTCGCAATTCGCTCGATGGAAGCACAGCCAGGTAAGTAGGTGCAAATATATATATATATATATATATATATATATATATATATAGTTACGACGCTGCACGGGTGCTTTGGCGAGTGTTTTGAGCAGCGTGTAGCAAAACGACACACGCTAATTTGTCTCTACTATTCGGTATTTTCTGCTTCATTCCGCGCGCTTCAATGATGGGAGCGCAGCACCGCGCTGATAACTGGGCCGAGTAGGCACCCCGCGAACAGCCCGTTGTTGCGTCGCGGTTTGCAAAGCGGACCCGCGGTCAAAGGTCGTCGACTAAATCGCGCTCGACTGAGTGCCCCGAGCGCTAAGCGATGCCCGGCGAGCCAGCGCGCTCTGAGACAATGGCCACGGACAGAGAGAGAGAGAGACGATGAAGCGACGTCGGCGCGCTGATGGCCTCTCGTGGTGCCGTGGTGCGCGCACAAAGAAAAGGAGTGCGCCTCCGGCGTGCCAGCGCGCGGGAGACGCGCCGGGCGCAGAGCTTTTCCGCTTTGAAGGTCATCGTTTCTGGGTCGCCGCGGCCGGACTACAGGGAAACGACGCGCTCGGCGAGATCATCTTTCTCTCTGATTTAATCCTGCTCCCAAGTCTGTTCATTTTTTCGTCGTGGCAACTGTAATTTGTCGACGCCGAGCCGCGTCACAAAAATAAGGAACAAAATAATGCCGACGCTACGCCCCCCCCCCCCCCCCCCTTTTTTTTTTTCTTTTTTTACTCGTTCGCAAGCTGATCTCCATCCCCCCGATTTGAGTACTGGATGCTGAAATCCCGCTGACAATTTGCAGATGCTAAATTTCGAGAGATGGCCATGCCGCCATTGCGATGTGCAATATCGGCAAAGCTATATCGTCTCAGCCGCTTCGATAACAGACCGCTCTCGGAGGAAAAGATCCTGGGACCTTGGCTTAGGCACATTTGCCCTATTGCTCTTCCTGAAGACGTTTGGACTGAACGAACGCTGGTGACTGTCGGCGGACATACCTCTGCGAGTGCGTTCACACTGACAGACTCTCTATTATTTTTCTTATCTTTACTTTTACCCATTCTTCCCCCTTTCTCCCTTCCCAAGTAAAACACAGCCAACCTAGCGCGTTTTTGGTCAACCTACCTGCCTTTTCCTCCTTCGTTTCTCTCTCTCGGCAAGGCTGAGATCCCGCGTATATAGTGTTTGTATAGGACCAATTTTGCGTGAATTGTAAGTCAATCGCGAAAATCTCGAAAAACAAATTACGAGATAATTATAAGCAACACAGAGGACAACGAAAATACCTTATTTGGCTGTTTACATACAAAGGCATTTCTGGTCTTCCTAAGGGATAAGCAGTACTCAAGACAGAGAGAGATTAGATTATGGGGTTTTAAGTGGAAAAACCACGATCTGATTATGAAGCAAGCCGTAGTGGGGGACTCCGGAATAATCTGGACCACCTGGGGTTCTTTAACATGCATCTAAATCTAAGTGCACGGCTGTTTTCGCATTTCGCCCCCATCGAAATGCGGCCGTCGTGACCAGGATTTGATCCCGCGACCTCGTACTTAGCAGCTCAACACAGTACTCACGACACAATGAATAGTAAACAGCTCTGAACGTGCATCCTTTGAATGTGTGTGCGTATGTGCGTGTGCGCGTGCGCGCGTGCGTGCGTGCGTGCGTGCGTGAGTTTAAACTTGATACATCCTCCTACTTATTTTCCTATGTAACACCACAACTGACAACTCTGATTCCAAAAAAATAGTTTTATTAAAGCTACTTCGTAGGGACGATGCCGTTGAAGCCAGCTTGCCTCGAAAAGGGTTTCTGTTACAACCTTCCCAGCGGTCTCAACAAGACGAAGCCGAAGCCTCGACTTTGATGCTAATACTGAGCTAGACGAATTCGCCTCCCCGTGTGATAAATTTCTGGCCCGTCTATCTTGTCGATGCATCAGAGGCGGCAAAGTGCCACCATGCAAATGGGACCTGAAGCAGCGAACAGCGCTCGCGCAGCTCCTATGTTAGTCTGCGGCGGCGCATGCAGGGAGGGGCGTTCTGCATTCAATGTGCCATCATCATTGTCGAATTCGGGGCCACACGTGTTGCGGCACCGAAGGAAAAAGCAACGCCTGCGGGCGAGTCGAGGCATCGTCCGCGCCCGGGCCAACGCACGGGACCCTTTGCCACGGCGGGCTCTTACACGGACGCCCGCGCGCCCCGTCAAAGGGGGTACAGCACGCGCGCGCCCGAGAACAATCGCCTCGTACTGTCCCCGGTGAAGGTGGTCGTTCGAACGGACCACGCTCACTTTCCTCTGGATCTATATGTCACGGCACAATGGCTTTCGTTCTTTGTGCTGCGGGACCACATGCGCGCTACATGCAGGACAGGCACGTTTGCCAGTGCGCAATTCTATTCACCCCTGACGCCTACGAGCACAGGCCGACTGATGGACGCGGGCCACTTGGCGGCTCTCGGGACCCTGATGCGAAGCGCTGTCTACGTGATTCCTCTCTTCTGTGGCTGGCCGAGGGTTGTTACTTTGATTAAAGTTCTTTGTTTAGGACCAACGTTTCTAAGCGAATTAAAGAAAGAAAACATGAAAAAGAAGCCACCGAGGTTGACGGAAAGGTGATCACATGATGCGACTTTGGTCTTGCAGCTGGCACTTTTGACTATCATGTATGTGCCGGTGGAAATCACTGTTTCTTTTGTGTATAAACGCCTATGTCGGTCAACGCCTCTGGTTGGAACGGGCCCAACTTCAGACATCATCATGATCAGCCTATATTTATGTCCACTGCAGGACGAAGGCCTCTCCCTGTGATCTCCAATTACCCCTGTCTTGCGCTAGCTTAGTCCAACTGGCGCCTGCAAATTTCCTAACTTCATTACCCCACCTAGTTTTCTGCCGGCCTCGACTGCGCTTCCTTTCTCTTGGTATCCCTTCTGAAACTCTAATGGTCCATCGTTTATCCATCCTACGCATTACATTGCCTGCCCAGCTCCATTTTTTTCGCTTAATGTCAACTAGAATATCGGCCACACAGGCATACATGACTACATTCCCTGGACACTAACTTAAGCCTTCGGACACCATCAGGACTGCCCTGTAGAGGCGCGACCACTTTATGCAGACTGTGGGTGGCCGTGGCACTCACCAATGCCTACACCTTCCGCATAGGAATGGCCGACACCGCCGCCTGTGACCACTGCGGTGAAGAGGAAACCACCAGTCATATCCTGTGCCACCGTCCGTATTATTGTGCATAGAGACGCTCACTTACCACTGCTCCCAAAAAGTTCAACGACCGAGCTCTGTCGGAAGAGATAATCCTTCAACAAAGACCTGACTCGATATCCTATCATAAGACTGTTAAAGCATTGTTGTGCTTTTTGCGATCCACTGGACTCGGCGAACAGCTGTAGCAGTAGTTATTATTACTCTCTCTATTTCCTATTTCCTTCTTTCTAACCCCATTTTCTACAACCAGCGTACAGCGTAACAAACCGGAAACCTAGCTGCGTATTTAACATCCCTGCCATTCCTCTTTCTCTGTGACATAGTCTGTCAAAATCGATTCGACATTGCATTACGCGTTGCGGCTGTAATTGCCTTTACAACGATAATTCCATATGCTCTCCATCGATCAAATAATTTGAATTTAGTATTCAAGCTTGTGGAACGGCCAGGATCACCGATAGGCGGCCCGCAGCGATCTGCATATAGTGAAGAAAACAGACCTGACACCGACCAAGGTGAAGAAGTTGATTGTGAACAAGGCTCCCGTGTGGGGTCGCGACACGTCAAGTTTATAAGGTCTTTACCTTGGTCGGCATCAGTTATGTTTTCTTTATAATTCCTCCCTACCAGAGGAGATTTCGTCAGACTCTCGACTTTATCTGCGTATCTGCTTATATGTGTTCATGGGAACCTAGATTTCGGAGTCTTAGGTTCGTGCATGACGTAGTGAAAGTCGTTGTTCGCCATGTGGCGGTGGAACGGGTGAACTGGTCCACATATCAAGAATTTGACGTCATTGAACAGTTGCATGTTTTCGCGTTTCGTCCATACCAAGTTTCCCGTTGTAACTCGCACGCCCGAAAAATTGTCACTCTGCTACAGCATGGTTCCAATGGCGTTACAGGGCACAAGAACAGAGTGCTCGCATGTCCAAACGGCGGCCTGAGGGTGAAAAGCGGCTATACCGCACGGAAACGTATTTTCAACGCGGCGACTCGGCGCCAGTGCGTCCATATCACGCAGAGCAATAACCATGCATACCGTTACCACGGCAGAAGGACGTTTCAAGGAATATCCACTTTCACCGATTGCCCTACGGAAGAGGTCGACATCAAACCACGGTCTTCGTACAGCGGTTAATGAACGCCGGACGACGCCACCCCGAAATCATATCGAAAATGGTAGCAGCGGAGGACGCACGCTTTTCTCCGGGAGGACACGTGAACGCGATCTCGCGGACACCGGATCAACAAGGCGGGCAAGGCAAGGAACAGTCGCTCGAGGACTAGCTTCACTGCTGTGCCCGTGCGGCCACGCACCACGGCACGCGAGAACGCCTTCGCCGCATCCCACGTGGACGTCGCCTCCGCGCGTGCGAGGCCGCCTGGCCAAGGGGGCCCACGCTGTAGTAGCAGCAGCTGCGACGCCGATGACTCCGCGCCATCTGTCGCGCCCAGCGCCGTCGGAGGAGCCCACGCGCACCAGCGGCTCCACAAGTGCGCCGTTAATGACGGCCCCGTATTAATAAGAGCGCACGCGCGTGGTAGCCGCTTGGCATGCAGCGAACGCGCGGAGAAAGTGGATGGGCGGCGTCGGAGAGAGGGGAAAGAAAGGACGTGCGCTCGCCTGTATGACACGTCGTTGGGCGCGATTGACCGTATATGACGGCGGAAGGCAACACGCGGCGTCGCTGTGGATTCACGTGTTTATGTGTGGTATAAAAATACTGTATACGCAGGACGTAGTAAAAATGAATATAAGGCACACAACGCCTCCATACGGTCCGCGCTCTGTTTCTATATAGCGACCTCGAATGCACTCTACTGTATAGCTCCGGAATGCTCCGTACAATGAAAGTTACGATACGGGCAGAACGTAGCACGTCCCTCACTTCGTACAGCTGGCATTTTCACACACAAGCTCCAAATCCGGAATATGAAGGAAAGGATAGAATGAAAGAAGTCACAGAAAGAAAGTAATAAAGTCTCAGGTTTTTCACGTCCGTTTCGATTTGCACCAGTTTGAGCACGTGCACTTGTTTCTTGCCGGGTTTAATTGTTCTGCGTGTGAGGCCAGCATGTGCCTCGCGCAAGGGATTTGGCATCCTCGAAAAAGGAAGTTGTCGGCACCCTCCGAGTAGCAGGCATCGTAATCTGAGTAGGTCCTCGATGCCCATGATGTGAACGTTGAAACTGGTTATATCGCCCATCTTTATATGTCGCCTTTATTATGATTTAACAAAATTAATTCGTATAGTGCCTAATTTCAACTTAGGCCGTGCGTGGCTGAAAATGTCAAGTGTAATATAATAATTTTTCGAATTGAGCGTGAGGTCGTGGCCGGGTCCAATCTCTGGCTGCGGCGCCTGCGTTCCGTTGGGTTGCAAAAGCTTCTGACGCGACCCAGCTTTGGGCATACTTCAAAGAACACCAGACGGTCGAAATTAATTTAGTTATCCACTGAATTCTGGGGTTTTACGTGCCAAAACCACCATTTCATTATGAGGCACGTGGTAGTGGGGGACTCCGAATTAATTTTGACCACCAGGAAATCTTTAACGTGATGACAACACACACTTGATGACAACACACACGGTTCATGTGTTTTTGTATGCTATATGCAGTAACGTGTGATCTGTACTGATTAAAGGAACCTACACAGCTTTTTATAGCTGCACAAGTAACGCGAGACGGTCGTTTCGTGGTCAACGCTTCGTGCACTATCTGGCAAGGTTCAAACGATTGAATGCGGCCGCGTATCAACAGTCTGCCAGATACATCAAGGAAAGGTACTATGGACGCCTAGCATAAAGCAGTAGCAGCTGAACATGGGCATAAATGCACTTATAAGAAGGACAACGCCCTGCTATCACAGCGCACGTTCGCGTGCATTGCATAAGGTTTCGATGTATGCATCACTCCTCCACATTTACACAGCTGATGTGCTGGAGGAAACGAACGACACTTACACGCCAGCAGCCTGTATTATAGCATATATGAATACAGGTGATAATGTCAAATGACAAGCGCTAAAGATCTTAGGCGCTTTGCCGCTAGACGAAACAAACGTTCAATTGACGCGCCTACGAGGAAATGAGTGCCGTCAAAAGCCCGACATCCGCCAAACGGCGACGCATCCATATGCAAACTTGGCGGTGTCAGCACATCCGAGCACGTACAGAACAGCGCGTGCATATGCGCCGTGGTTTGACGCACACGGTGATGCCTTGACCCCCTTTTCTCGAGCTGACATCCCATCGTTTTTCGCAGGCCGCCGAGATTATACCTCTGGCTTGATTGTTTTCGAGTTGATTAGCGGCACTTCTTTCGAAGAAATGGCTCGCGCGAAGTTAATTTTAAAAATTGGGGACGTGAGAACGAGAAGCACGGAGACGCCACGCAGGACAAGTATGTCATTCACTTCACTATACGAACGTCGCCTGAACAACCCTCCCGCGCCAGCCTTCGGAGACACACAAAGGAAAACGTAACGTTTGCGTGCCATATTTGCCACTGTGTTTTCGCACGTGCTTATCTTCTCGAGGCTGCGTAAGGCCAACGGTGCGACTGTTGTTGCGCTTCCTGTGCACAACCCATGGCGCTTCCCCTCTGCGATTGTGGAAACAACCACGTGCGTGAAAAAAGGGCGCTTTAGCTACTATAGACTGCCACTTGCTTCGACCGTAGAGATCACCAGCATGTTGGGCAGACCTCTTGTAGTGCGTTGTGCGCCTTCCGGTTTTCACGAAAAGAGCCGCGTTCCCACGCCGCGCTGCGTTTGTACTCTGCCTGGCTGTGTAACCGGTCTGTACACGCATGGGTGTGCGGAAAACTATCGATTTAATCATGTTCGCAAGACTGCGCAGCCTATTTGAAACCTTCAGCGGTGACGCGCTAACATTCTTCGTTGACAACGGCCAGTGAGCGCAGCGGGATACCGTGTCTACAAGGAACGAACCGTACACCATCGCAATTTCCACGGGATGGTGCATGCTCAATACGCTCTTTAATCAGAAATAAATGAGTAAGTCTGCAACAAGTTTCAGGAATTGTAAAACAGCGGGAAAAGAAAGTTGTCAGTGTTTTCCCTTTATTAATATCGTGTTCGCTCTTATGTACTTCAGGCGTTTCGGCTGATGGCGCCAGGAATTCGTCTCGCCCACAGCGCTGGTAACGCTTTCCTGCAGTGCAAACGCCGAGTGTTACAGACGCAACCGAAAGTTGACGGGCCATGCCGAAGGCGTAATGGCGGTTGTCTGGTGCGTACTGCCCGATGGAAGGGACGAAAGGGCGACGGACGAGGGAGATAAAAAAAAGGAAAAACAGAAAACGCATGGAAAAGGGAAGTGAACGGGGCAAGAGGTGGCCAACAAGGCATGCAGGTCGGGACCCGCGTACAGTTCGAGCGAGCTGCTGAGAAAAAAAAAAAAAAATACTGCTTTGTAGCCGCGGCGCCGCCTGCACCCGGAAGGGGGATGCTCGTGGCGTGATGCAGGATGTACTCCGGGCCCGCTTCGTTGGGTCCGCATAATGGGAGACCACGCTGAATGCATCGACCGAGAGACAGCAGCACTGAGGAATGGCCATGTTTCGCTGCGTTTCTTTCCCCCCCCCCTGTCCTGGACGCAGCGTCCGGTCACTACTGCCGCTCCTCTTTCGTTTAGTCCTTTCTCTCTCTCCCACTGATCCTCTGTCCGTTTCACTCCCGCTATCCTCCGTCGTCTTCAGTTTTGATACTGAACGCTCTTCTCTTTATATCTGGATATTTTGCTTTCGAGTACAGCGTATAACAGTCACGAATCGGAACAAGTTCAAGAACGGAGTTAAAAGGCAAGCAGAGAGAGGTGTAATGTGAAAGAGCGTCGGGTTGCCGCATTTCCTGCGGGATTAGCTTTGCACGAAGCGTCTGCGCTGACCTCTCTACCAGTGTTGACTCTTGCTTCGAATGTGCCAGAAAAAAAAAAAAAATAAGAGAAGCAGAAGAAGCTGACACTTGACACTTGCGCTTTATACTTTTGGAAGGCTGCATGTGATTACTTTGTTACACGTTCATTTATTTCGCGTATACTATCGGTTTAATTTGTATTTTCATTTATCTTTCCGTTTTCCTACTGCCTACCGATCATTGGCTCATCCCTCATAGTGGATTTGCGCCATCTGTGGAGGAGGTCATCAACAATCACCACTATATACCAACTGAGGCACATTGTTAATGTTCAACACGAGTCCGCCGGTCTTGTCTTGCTGCAAGGCAAGAACATGCTAGCCCCGCTAACGTTGGACGTTTGCCGAAGGGGGCAGCGTCCCTTTTCCTCTGCGAGGTATATTACTTGAAAAATGCGCATAGCGCGTCCTTCTGGATGGTCTATAGTTTGTAAACACGTGATGCAAATCGCGGCTCCCCGGCGCGGGCGGCACCCATGCGCCTGCCAATTCGAGTTTCGCTCCAACGCGTTTTCCCGCCGCGTGCTATCTGCCACTAAGGACACGATTTTTAATTTTTTGTTCTGGCCACCCGGTGACGTCTCCGGAACGAAGCGGGAGGGTCGCTTGCTTGGCGCTTTCCTTCCGCTCCTTTCTGTTTCGTGGACGCCCTTTGTGCTTTCAGCCATCATGTCATCTATATTTATAGAGAGTTCTACGATACTGCAGGCAGCAAGGGCAGGTATACCTATTTGTTCGAAAAATGTTTCTTTTTTTTTTCTTGTCTGGCAGGAAAACCTGGGAAAAATCGTAGGTTTTGTTGTTTGGCAGCCTAAAGTTCGAGATTTTTTTCGTAACCTTTAGTCTCCCTTTGGACACAAACGCTCTATTTAAGCAAGCGAAATCGCTCCCAAGAACATGTAATGGCAAATGGAGCTGCTCGCAAATCATATGTGACGAACTGATCTCCACAGATCCTCGTTGTCAGGCATTATTAATAAACTTAAAAGAAACCACATCGCCAAAAAGCAACAAATAGAGACGGGTCTGGCGATCCTTTCTTCCTTTTGTTCTCCGATGTTTTCAACAAAGGAAAAAAAAGTGCCAGAAGTAGTGCATGTGGGAATGAGTCGCAGGAGGGGTGGTGCTTTCCAACATATTACAAGGCCTCATATTTGTTTACGTCTTTTATGGAAATTGTAAGCATTTCTGTGACTCATCCTACCTGTCGGGCCTTTAGTACTTCTCTGTCGTCGTCCTTTTTTGCTGGTTCCCAATATATGTTCTTGCAATAAAATAATGAATTAACAATTAGACCAATCATCCACCCTTCTTTGAACGTATTTGGGTAAACATCCTCTCAATGTCACAGCTACCATTCGCGATGTACAGCACTGCGTTAATTCGCTTCTCAGTGCATTATCGCCGTTTACCGTTATGCGACGTGCGGGAAATGCGATACAATGTGCCATTGTCGTATTCATGTAAACACCGCTACTAAAATAGCAACAAGCTTTCTTTCACGGCAGCCATGGTGCTGAATATATAATAATTTTATGTACGCCGGCTTAACGTAAGCGTTAGGCGAAAACAAGGCATTTTCCATATTCATATATTATAATATTAATATGATACGTCCATGAACACTTGCTCGCAAAAGGTGCCCAGCGTTCATTAGTTTTGCAACACTTACTCTTATTATCCTTTACGAATACTTCGGGGAGAAATCGGGTTTAATCCGATTTTTAGAAATTTTGTTCGGGGTGCGAAAATCGAGAATTATCGGGTTTTGCGAAGACGAAGGACCCTAATTATATTGCATTCGAAAGACTCACAAAGACTCAGCCTGGTACCTGAAAAAAGTTTTTCCTGTTCAAACAAACAAAAAAAAAAAAAAAAGAAGAAGACACCATCATCAATAAAAAAATATGCAAAAAGATACAGCAAAATCCGTGTCATACAATCCCGTCGTTGACACCGAGGTTCGGGCGCGGAATTCAACAAAAATCACCAGCCCTTCCCCGGTCGAGAAAATGGGGGTAAGCGAAGCTTGTCGTGTGTGCATCTGGCCTTCGTGGTGATTCTCTTTATTTGTTTCTCTCTCTCTTTCTTTTTTTGTCCCTGGCATGTGTCGTTGAGTTTGGACCCTTTCTGCACTATCACCAGGATCGGCCCACTTTTCAGCATGACACCCCCACGACCGCCGAAACTTGTGAGCCTATAAAGCTTCGCTTAAAAACAAGTTTGGCCTTCATTTCTGCACTGCTGATCAGCACATGAAGCCGCGAGAATATAAGCGCCGTTTTTGAATATACCTTACCGATGTAAACTGTGATTTAGTGTTAATGTTCCTTTCACTGTGCTGCATGCCTCTACGTCTGTCTATATACCGAAGGGCTGATGCTTTTATTTCTATTCATTTACTCGACTCACAATAAAGAATGTCTACACCTAAGTGCGTATTAATTTGTATGGCGGTGGAAGTAAACGAAGAAGCAATAGAACGATGCAGAGTTCAATAAACCTTGCAATTTGGAGGACCCGCCGGGGTGGCTCAGTCAGCTAAGGCGCGTTGCGCTGCTGAGCACGAGGTCGCGGGATTGAATCCCGGCCGCGGCGGCCGCATTTCGATGGAGGCGAAATGCAAAAACGCCCGTGTGCTTGCGTTTTAGTGCACGCTAAAGAACCCCAGGTGGTCAAAATTAATCCGGAGGCCTCCACTACGGCGTGCCTCATAATAAGAACTGGTTTTGGCACGTAACACTCCAGAAAGAAGAAGAATTTGGAGGCAATTAGTGAGGAGGAGTGGACTCTCACCGATGCCTTGGAACAATATTACGCAAGCACTGTACTTCACGGATGGGTATTTACAGACACAGGAAGGTTCGTGCACGCAGTCTACAACATGTAGTTCAACGCTTCGAGACAACGCATGCTTTGAAACTACACCAAAGCGGGTTAAATCAATATAACGAGTCCACGAACCATGCCAGCGTTAACTTATTCATTAGTACGCTAAGCCACCCAACACATGTACCGGCGGTTTGTGCATCCTGGTGTGCAAATCGATAGTTTATGCAAAAATAAAAACGCGAAACTGTCGCGCAAAAACGGTCACCTGTCATTGGCCTTGTAGCCTCCGCGCCCTGGAACGGCCGCGTGCACTGAACTCCCGCCGTGAAGCTTTCGGTGCACCCAGTTTCCGTCCCTTTTCATTGCACTCGTACCGGAAGAAAAAGCGAAAATGAAAGAGCATGTCGTCGGATTTATTCATTGGGAAAACGGAAACGAGATAATTTTCGTTTTCTTGCTCTCCACACAATTGTCTCCATATGAAGTATACAGTCGCTCTGAGAGGTGAATGTTGCATGCACCGTGATTCTGCGGCGGGTAGTGCATGGTGGATGTTGTTGCTTATAAGCGGTTGCGAAAATCTCGTTTCGCGGACAGAGATCTCTAATGAGCAGCTTTTGTTAGGCTTTCTTTGAATCAGCGCGGAAAACGACGGCAGCCCAAAAAGGAAGGACACAGGACGTTCGGCTTGTACTACTTCTCCACTCCTTTTGTTTGACTTTCCAGGCGAATCCTCTTTATTCAGTTTAACATTGATTTCTTTTCTTTTTCCTAGACAACGAGGATAATTCATTAACGCGTATTTGCCTTCGATGACCTGAGGCAATAGGCGGCGGACTTGCACATATCGCTATAAAACATGCATGCATACTCTTCATGTCTGCTGATATCGCCTGCCCCGGGCGCTATTATTAGGCTGACGGCGAGTCTGTTCCAAATTCTTGTAACCAGTACAAAGTAGCCCCTTTCTCTAGCGTCGCGTTTTAGCTTGTCCCACTGCGCGCCACTCATGCAGGCAGCAGTTCAAGGACAACGACCACACGGTCCGCTTCAAAGCAGACAGCTGAAGAGTATCGGTGCTTAAGCCTATACAGAGAATTAAAGAGACCTCATTTTCCCTTACGCTATCGCGTGATTCAAAAGCAACAACGTTTGGACACATGGTTACACGACCATATAATAAACAACATCGCCGCAGCCACATATGACTGCGGCGACGTTGTAGTCGAGCAGCTTATATATTTAGTCTACCGACTTAACAAAACGTCATCGGAAGCTCCATCTGCTGCCTCATGGCCCACAGTAACCACTGATTACCCTCACTAACGTCAGGCAAGCATAGAAGAGAGACTATGCTCATTTAACATACATGTTTACAGTTCTAGTGGCACTGAGCGTTTATAGATACGGTATACGATTCCAACCCGACAAGTGGGAAAGGAACAACCAGCGAATATACAATTGCACGCGTAACGAAAGGGTCATTTTAAATTTGATGATGGCATAACAGCATACTCCATTGGGCTACGCCCAACTCGTCGCGTTTATGCATTGCTTAAAGAACGTGTGTCAGTGTTTTGGGGTGTACACGCATCACGGCAGAGAACACACCCACATGTTCTCTCGATACAATGATCCCATAAAATTAGATTAAAGCCCAGAGAATTGTGCGAGCCAATTAGTCAGCCTGTGCACGATGCTGGCGTGTCTTTTTATTCTATTGCACGCGAGTGAGCAAGCACAAACATAGTACAGTGAAGCGCGAGCATCCTATTTGAACTTGAAAGAATGCGATCGTGTCTGCCACAGACGAGTGAACAATTATGAGCGGAAATTTGTACAACTGCTGCAACCAGAAGAGGGCGACTGTCGACAAATTTAGAAGAAAGTTGTCACTCCTCTATGTCCTTTGGGAGAAAGAATTGCTCTCTGTGTAGGGACATGTTGAAGGACGTATAGCGGAGGCGGCCGCATCTGACGCCCGCCACTTGCTCTGTACCGGAATACTTGCATGACATGGGGGTCTGCCCGACGGACGAAAACGGGGCCGCAACAGCAGCCACGTCGCGCGTCTCTGCATGCGTAGCGTCGCCAAATGCAGCAGCCCATTGTGTGTTCCCTGGAGGTGGAGGAAAGCGTGTGTCGCAGCAACTGTATAGGCGCCTCTTCTCCTGGACGTATGGCCGGCGTAATGACGGGACGCCCTCCCCTCTGTTAGGCGGCGAAATGCAAATTGCGCTCTCGCGATCCTCGGCCGGCATCGTCATGGCCAGGAGTATCGTAGACTTTCTTTGCCCCCCGCAGCATGCCTGTTTACGCGCGCGTTGTCGGCGTAACTGACGGTGACGCAAGTGTATATACGGGCGCCACGGCCACGCCCTTCGCGCGGCTGACCGTAAGCGCCAAGGTCGCGTGCCAGCTCGATCGCTTCCTAGGGACGTGGCCGAGAGCTTGGCAGACGCTATTCCTATTCCTGGTCGAGCGTCCACCGCGCCGCCTGTTTGTTTTCCTTCACGCCCCACCATTTCTGTGGCCGCGGCGCGTTCCTCCGGCAGCGCTTTCGGGGGCCCTCTATGCGCGCGTGGTAGGCCGCCAAGCGCCACTTGGCAGCACTCGAGCCCGGGACCTTGAGTCGTCCGAACAAATCCTGGCGTGTTTGGTTTTGCTCCGACCGCTGAGGAAGGGCCGATCACTCACACGGTCCGTGCGAGGCTCTCTTGGCTGGCGGCAGCCGCAGCTTCCTCCGTCAAACCCCGCGTCCGCACAAGGACGCCACCGTATAGCGGCGTCCGGTCAGCAGGCACCGTATTTCGTCAGAAATAGAACGGAACCAGGGGAGGCGTGCTCCGGCAACTTATTGTGCGTGCAACGCGTCGAGAAAGCAGCGGGAACGCAGAGCACACCACAGACAAGCGCAAGCATGCATGCGAGTGTGCTTGCTCTGTTGGCTGTGAGTTGTGTTTTCTGATGCCCCGGCGAGCCTGGTGAAGGAGGGGCCTGAATTATGAGTTGGCCAGCTGTTTTTGCATTGAAAGGAAGGAACTAAAGACGGCGTCTGGCCGCCGTGGTTGCATTCGACGGGAATGAGTATTTATTATTTCCAGCCAAGGCGGTAATTACGGTCGCACTACACGCGGTGCCAACTCGACTTCCGCAGCACGCGGGCGTGTATGCATGCGCAGTGTTTTCATATATATATATATGACAACGCTGCTGAAGCTCGCGAGGAAAGTAAAAGCCCATCGGCGGAAGTGTTGCTCGAGACTGCGCAATTTAAATTACAGTAGAGGGGTATAACAGACGATGTCAGACTTGCATAGCGGTTTACGTTGAATCATCACCTTTACTCAGGAGGAATTGGCGGGCTAGTAAAGGTTGGTCATTTTTGACTTAACGGCAGCGCACTTAATGAGACATAGACGAACGTTAAAACACAAAGACACACGGGCAAATCACTGTTAATACTTTACTTCCCACCTAGCGCTCTTCATGGTCTCTTCAATAATAGACTGCGCTTTGCTGTGCCAGTATTCATTTTGTTCGCTTTGTTATTTGGTGTGGACGTGAAACACTGATTGCGTCATGACAACTGATCGCGTAGCTTGAAAGCCGGCGAAGAAAGCGCACTACGTAATGCAGTGTGAAATATCCAGGTTGGCTTTCCGGTTGTGTTCGAGTGCTGTGTAGAGCGACCCTCCTGGGTGACAGAGAGAAAGGAGTGCTACAGCCTGCATCGCGCTCAGCCGGATGACAGGCTGACGTAATGACCCGTTCACGACCAGCAACGTCCCCCTGCTGCCGGCGCCTCCGGCTCCAAACTTGATGAACGCCAGCTGCGACTCGTTTCCGCAGAAGTATGGCCGGTGAGAAAAGCACGGTATCTCGGTTCGCCTCCTAGCCGGAGCAGAAACATTCGGCGGCGCAGTAGGTTGTCGCACGGCGCCACGCGGACGGAACGAGACGGCCCGCCGCGTCTCCTTCCTTCGTTCCCCCTCCCTCGTTCGTGAAGGCGCCCGTCTGTCGGAAGAGCAATACACACGATCTCGCGCCATGTTCCGCACGCGCACGTAGCAGAAACACGACTTCGGACATCGCCAACGAGGCGTTGACGTGGGATGGCCCGGCGGCGGCCCTTCTATCGGTACGCAGTCACTGGAACTGATTCCGCCCATTTTGAATGAATAACGAAAGGAGCCTGCCGGGGGCGGAAGGGAGGTGGCGGAAACGTCACGTTCTCGCATGCGTTACTTCGCTTGATTGAACCTGCGCGTGTGTGATCTCGGCTGGGCGCGAGGTAACGTTGTACCGTCGCATTCCACCGGAACCGCGCGTGTATCGCTGCGCTTCACCCGGGACGGACCCGCGGCAGACCCCCGTGGAACGCGCGAAATTGTATGCTTAGGCAAGCTAGGTGAATGCTGAACAGGATGAGTACGCGCACGATTGCCGCGGTTCGATTTGCATGAACACAATAGCTCCCGGACTGTACTACACCGAACAGCTCCGGAAGAAGAAATGACCGGTTCTGGTTCATCTCTCAATCATTTTACGCGGAAAAGTGAATTTGTATTAAATATGGTAGTGGGGCTGCTTATGTAATGAACGGCACGGCGTTAGCCCATGGCTTTATTTATGTCACCCAAGATAGCATATGAACCGCCTCATAAAGTGTTGGTGGACACAGGTTCGCCCTCGATCATCCGCTCCGGGGCGCCCCTCAGAATTCAGGCAGTCCCCGCGCATGTTCGGGTATAGCCGTCCCCGCGTCCAAGCGGGGACAGCGGCGGAAAGCGTCGGGCGCAGCGAGCCGCTCCACCACAGCGGCGGAAAGCGTCGGGCGCAGCGAGCCGCTCCACCACACGGGGTGGAGCGGCTCGCTGCGCCCGACGCTTTCCGCCGCTGTCCCCGCTTGGACGCGGGGACGGCTATACCCGAACATGCGCGGGGACTGCCTGAATTCTGAGACGGGTGGAGCGGCTCGCTGCGCCCGACGCTTTCCGCCGCTGTCCCCGCTTGGACGCGGGGACGGCTATACCCGAACATGCGCGGGGACTGCCTGAATTCTGAGGGGCGCCCCGTGCCCAAATGCATACTACGCGGTAAGCTTCGATCCCGAGAAATAAGTTACCTGCACGTGCTGACAGCTTACTGCGAAGTCCGTGAAAAACGACACCACGAGGAGTCACAGCGATAGCAATACTAGGCAAAAATGCGCACTGAGGAGATGAAGAAAGTGACCTGCGCGGACGGCGTGAATAGACATTAAAAGACGCGAACTGCTGCAAAATATCTCGTCCTTTAATATCAGCAGCGCGGAATGTCGCCTATTGCGACCGTCCTGTGGGAAAAAGGCAACTAATCTTCATCGATCACGGGGCGTCAGTGCGGTCCCCACGGGTATACTGCGATTCCACCCATGACCGCGTCCGCAACCGGTCACCAAGGGCCCGCGAGCAGTCGCGTCGATCATCGCCGGCACGTCGCGCGTAACGGCTGCGCGGAAAGGAATCAGCGGTGTGCCCTTTGCTCTTCTCCTGGCGAAGGGCGCGCGCCCGACGTGCACGGCGAGCGAAGAACGCGCCGCAGCATCTTCCGGGCCGACGAGCGTCACTTGTTGCGCGCCCCGGTTGCTGCTACTAACCGGTTGCCTCGCGAAGACTACACACGTAATCGGCGCAATCCAGGGTCATCGCCGAGAGGAGCGGGCCCGCGGGGGGTTTGCGAGGGGCCGTGCGCGGTGGCCCCCAGGTGGTCTCCCCTCTTCCGCCTCGGTCAGGTTGGCCCCAAAGCCCGACCGCCGCGGGGTTGGTTCTTCTGCCTCTTTTCTTTTGTTGTTCCCCCCCGAGGGGACTACGTGGCACCAGGAATCAGAACGGAATTCCGCGGCATGGCTCGTTAACCTCCATACACCATTCCGCAAAATTAGACGGTGCTCACAAATGGTCCCCGTTCCAGGGGGGAACGTTACGCAATACACGTCGCCGCGGCGGAACACGCTTCCGAAGGCCGCAGCACGAGCAGAGACCACCGAGTGAAGAGAGGACCCGGGCGGGTCCAGGCGTGCAGTTTGTGTGAGAGCAAAATAGCAGTACTCGGCGTCGGACTCTGAAGGTCGCTCGAGGGAAGTCGGGTGCGCTGCATGGTGACACGACGCCTTTGAAGGCATCGTCTTGCACACAACGTCGAGATGAAGTGGAAGCCAAGTGACGCCATCTTTGAATGCATGTTGTTCTTTGCCACCGTTCCTGTAATGATTTAGATGTAATCTAATAAATAAATAAATAAATAAATAAATAAATAAATAAATAAATAAATAAATAAATAAATAAATAAATGCATTTATAGATTGATGACGTTCTTCAGTGAGACTCCAAACGCACTTTAGCCATCTTGCGAGCAAGGCGCAACACTGCTTAATCTGAACTGAGTCCATTGGTACAGAGACACCCTGTGTTGCGTCTCGTCCATTCGAACTGCCTCTTATTTTCCAAAACAGGAGACGAGTTCACAGTAAGATGCATGCTTGAAGTGATTAATATTGGTGGGACAAGGAATGTCGCTGAAGCCAACGGTTCGACAAGGGGACCTGTCTTTTGTTGCTGCCCTCACGAAGGCAAGTTGGCTTCAGCGACACTTCTTATTCTACCACTGCTAATCGCTTCGTGTCTCTTGGTTCCCGACTCAGCTGGCATTTCATCATGGCGCCGTCATCGTGCGTGAAATGGTCGACGCTTCATGGCGCACATACACTTCACGAGACGCCAGTTCAATAGTGCACTGCGTAAGCGGCGTCGCCTGTATCCTCAGGCATGGGAAGGGCCGGCCGTGTAACGAGGTCCTTCAACCGAAACGGTTGACACAATCGAGCATCAAAAGCAGCGTTGGTAAATCAAAGTATATACGCGCCCAGCATGCGTGTAATTCCGCCGTACCCACGCCTGCAGTTCTTTTTCAGATTGACCGAAACCGCCTCAGGCAATTCACACTTGCGTGCCACAACAAATTGTTTCGAGAAAGTATACCTCGTGTTCTTCTACAACATCTTACAAAATAAAAAAAAGTCCATTGTGGCAGATAGCACAACTGAAGTCTTTGACCTGGATTACTCGAAAAGGTGGGCATTAAAAATTATATTCACAAGAAATTAAAATAGATAATCGACTAATTAAAGAAGTTCAGGAATTATGTTTCTAACTAACTGATTTAGGCACATGTTGCAATTTACGATTTGTAGCCGGTGAGTCCGCAACGCGTATATAGGAAAGCGCGAAATGTGCCCAACGCAAGACGGCGGTCTGCATTATCGTTACGCGCACTCGAAAAAATTGTATATCTATACGGTCACACATGTTGATGAATATGAGTGAATTTCCCCATTGCAACGAGGCGGTGGCATGTGCCACAACACTCCAGAATACACAGGGTGATGATTTTAACAGCGGAGCTGTTTAAGCTCTTGGTTAGGCCACGTAGTGTGAACAAAAACTGCGCCTGGCGATGACGTCACCACGCGTTGCCTAGCAACCGCCTCGCGGAGCGGCGTGTGCTAGGCCGGGGGACGCTTGTGCCCATTTGAACCAGTGGGTGCCCGGCGGCGGTGGGAATCGAACCCATAGCCTCCCGCAGCAGAGGCGGGGGCGCCTCCTCTCTGTGCCGTGCACATGTTGCCTTGACATGGGACGTTAAGGAGAGGCAAGGAGAGCATGCACGCGGCGCGCGCTATGCTCGGAAGGGAGAAAGAGAAAATAAGAGCGAGAGAGAGAGAGAGAAATAAATTGTAGCAGCACCAATGAGGCAACACGCAGAGCTGCTACCGACGCCGTCCGCGTTTCCCTGCGTTCGCGCCGAACGCGCGCGGTGTCCGTGACTGAAGCCGGCGCCTCTGGCGGCGGCTCGGCAGGTTTCGACCACCCACGCTCCGGCAAGTGTGGAGGCGCAGCTTGGCCGTGACGACACCGGGGCGATAAAGCTCGGAGCTGCCGCGACGGCGGCAGAACTCTCGTTGACTCTGTGGCGAGTACATGTAGCCTTGACATGGGACGACCAAAGAAGATTCATACACGCGAAGAAGAAACCGCTCATCTTGAAGCGCGTCGCGCGGCCAAGCGAAAATCTGCGCGTCGGGGGCGAGCCGATTCGGAAAACCGTGACTAGCAGCACTTAGCATTTCCTAGCTAAACGTAGCCAAGCCTAGTAGAACCTGGAAGAAGCTAGGTCGATCACCAGCTCCGCTGTTTACTCCAGCCTTGCACCACTAGTGCAAGTTGCCCACATTTTAAGTTTTGTGGAATTTTTAAAAATAGCCTGTTGCAGTAACGTAATTCTAGCCCTTGAGCTGGATTATTTAGAGAGGAGGATCTTACTTGCATGAGAAATCGAAACACATCTTCAACAAATTAACAAATATCCACCAATTATCGTTTGAATTAATTTCTTTAGCCACATATTGCAATTTTCGAATTGTAGCCGCGGTGAGTTTGCAAGGCATATTTACTTGGAATTAATTTCCGGAATGACGCCAGTTTGGAGATATGCGCCATCAAACTTGCCGTAAAAATGCACTGTTCCACTTTTGTTTAACGAAATGCTCCTTGATGCATTGAAGCACAGAAATAACTGGAACGCCCATGTCTTTCGTTCCACACTTTGGGAAATATCTCGAAACTGGTGTCATCCTGGAAATTCATTTCAAGTGGATACTTCTTGCAAGCTTACCGGCTACAATTCGTAAATTGTAATATGTGCCGTAAGGTAATTAATTCAAAATATAATTAGTGAATTTTTGTTCATTGGTTTTCATATGTGTTTCGATTTCTCGTGCTTGTGATGTGCGCCTTCTTCGAATAATCCAGCTCAAGGACAAGAATTATGCAATCTGCCACAGGCGATTTTTAAAAATTCCGTAAAACGTAAAAATGATCACCCTGTATACGGGTGATGTGTTCATGTGTATTAGATGTGATATGTCCATACGTTCAAATTTATTAGATGTGTGCCGCATATGCACGATCTATATGAAAGCTGACTCTATAGGTTCCAGTGTGTTTTATGTTACCTGTTTTGTGAGTTGCCTTTTCTCCATTTATGTGAGATGAGTATGTTTCAGAATCAGAATCGGTTTATTCAAGACAAAAAACGGAGTTAACTACATGATAAGCATATATAGAAGGAGGTCCCGTAGTTAGTGGGTTTGATGTAATTTCTGTTGTGAACTGTTTTTAATGCATTTACGTCACCTGTCTGCCTGACTTTCTTGTTCTTGTTACCTTTCTTTTGTTTAGTGCTGGCTTATTATTTCATTTTCAGCATATATTTGTTCTATGTGAAAAGGAGTAGACGACGCTGCTTAAAGGCGCCAATATCCTCTAAATGTACTCTATTAAAAAAAGTTCTACTGTAACTTTGTTATCGTTAGATATGTTTTAATTCTAACTTATTGGTGTTTATAAGAAATACATGTTTTACATCATTGAGACAATATACCAATTTTTATTCAACATCATTCTGCTTCTTCTCTACCTGGGCGCCATCAATATTCCAAACTAATTGCTGTATTTAAACCCTAAGGCCTTGTGAAGAATGGCCCCATTTTTTATATACTTTTGGATGTATAACTTTCAACTGCCACCTAGCGACAGCTCGCCCGACGACGATGACGAGAATAACGGCGAGAAAAGAACGATGACGACTGCATCGCATCCTTGATGGGGAGTTGCGTATATAAGATATTCGTTCTGGGGTTTTCAGCTTGAAAGCGATTAAGTTTACATCGATAGTATACATCGGCTACCGACTCCGAACCATGGAAGAGCCCGTGTTACAGCCATTGCTGTAACAGGAAACGCAGACACGCAAACGTTAGTCCTCTTTGTGTCATATACACAATGCTCGAACTTGCTGGTCGTCGCGTTTTACTTTCCGCATTTTTCTCTCGGCGCTGAGCGGTCATGCGTACGTGAACCGCCAGAGGCGATGTTCAAATAGGTATAGGGCACGATACTTCGGTGGGCCACGGACCGACCAAATGCTCAGAAACAAATGCGCAATAACGTCAGGGGTCGAGGTTTTCAAGCCATATAGCTATCCGGCAAACAGGGCATTTAACGGTGTCCGGGAGAGAGCGACCGATACGCATAGCTTTGAGAACGAATAATAAAGTGCACGGAGACATTGGGGACATCTTTAGGCTCACCAATAAGCTTCTAGCTCCGTTCTTCAGCATCGATCCCGACATTTGAAGTACCAGTGACGCTTCTGTTTGGCGCCCCCTGACTGTTCCTAGGCTAAGCTGAGTCGAGATCTGATATTGTTTGCATCGTAACAAGCAATACGAGAATTATGTTGAATTGCTTAATTTTATCCCACCGCGCGTCGCCTGCAACGAGACGAGGACAGTCGGTGCGCACGGTCAAACACATCTTGCATACCGGCTCAAAAGCGTATGCGCTGCCAAATGTAATGATAATAAATGGCGTGCGCCAACCATATACATATATGGTGGTGGAGATTTCTAGCCTCCAATTTTTTTTTTTTTTCGACACTGGCACTAATCAAAGGAAAGCGCCTTTTCAGTGCAAGGGCGGGGAGAGCTATTTGTACTTGTTTCCCCCGTTTTCACGCCTCGATTTCTTAGAGATAGACGGCACCACACCGATTCAGTCTGTCCCTATATATCCACCACCTTCTGCTCGTAATTTTCTTAATGCCACCAGGTTGTTGACAAAGGAAAGGAAGGTGCCCCTGTGAGCGTTTCTGTTTTTCCAAGTACCGCCATATTCCATTGCGTCGTTCACGCCGCTCTTGCGGCCGGATCGGCACGGGGAATTCCTGCCACTCCGCCGCCAGCTCGCGTCACGAGCAGGCACCGTCGTTAGCGTAATAGGGTGCGCGCGCGCGACGCATGCATGTGTGTCGCCGCAACCATGGAGCGCCACGTGTTATGCGCTGCGGGCGGCAGCGCAACCTGCTTCGTAGCGCTCCGCCCTATCTGGTTTCTCAGGATCATTTCGTCTCCCTCGATCGCGCACGGAATCGCGGCGCGTCAAAGGGGGGGGGGGGGGGGGGGAAATGTAAACGCACGCAAACCGCTGGCAGAACAGCAACGAGAAGCCGGAAGAGAAGCACCAGCACAGACCGTCGAGGCGTTGCTCGAGGAGGGAAGGAGAGACCACCCTCTCCTTCTTTCTTTCGAGCAAGGAAAGGGAGAGGGGGGCTCAAAATCGGGAAAGCGAAATAGAGAGAGAAACGAAAAGTACGAGGTCCGAACACAAAGCGGGCAACGCGTAATGCTGTATTTTTTTTTTTTTTTTTTTCGCGTCTGGGCCTCCGTGAGAAGCCCCGGAAAGGAAGGCGCGCGTGCCTCCGTCTCGTCGTCCACCTCGACGAGGTAACGCCTAATCTTTCATTCAGCAACGTTCCAGCGGCTGGATCCTCGCGCGAGCCAAAGGAGAGGGAAGCAGCCTCCGTTAAGCTATTTACTCCCGCCCGCGCGCCTCACCTGCTGGCGCGCATCGCTGCAAGGCCGTCAGCTCGCGAAAACGTCGCGAACGCCCGCCAAAGCGGCGCTGAATGCGCACGCGCTGTTATAGCCGTGCACAGGTACCGCGGCGGGCTCCCGCGATTGCGCGGCCGGCTGCGTGCACGGGGCCCGCGAACGCGCTTCGCTGCCCACGGAGGGCGACTCGGTGTCACCGCCCAGCTGCTGCCCACGACCGAGAGAAGGACGGTGAGCGAAGAAGCTTTCCCGAATAAACTACGCAGCCGAGCAGCGCCGGTTTCAGATGGAGCGCTGCAGCATCGGACCTCGATTCCGGTTAGCCGGTATGAGATATGCACCCGACCATTACAACGCGTTTTTGAAGAACACCAGAGCGCGGAAGCACCGAGTGAAGACAGCTGCTGCTTACCCCGGACGACGTTTAACTTGCCGATCTCTCACATTCCGGAGAACAGCAGCTCTAGCCACCAGCACTCTGACAGCTATGGCAAGAAGCTGGGAAAGGGTGCTCATTAGCCCGGCCTACCTCTCTTCCACTTTCTTATTTCCGGCCCTGCAGCCGAAAGCCAAGACTACAGTGATAAGACTGCTTCTACGGGGGCCAGCCAACACGGTTATTGCGCAGGGCTTAAGATGTAGTTTTGTTGAGGAGAAGGAAACGAGGGTACACAGGCCGCAGCCATCGTAAATGTCTCGTCTAATTACGCAGCATTTCAGAGCGCGGTGACGTCGCCTGCGCTTGAACGTTCTTAATTTTGCTCGCGAAGAGGTCGAATAGAGGTGACTCGAGCACTTTCGGCACAAATGCGAGTGTGATACTGTCTGATTTGTTTGAGGAGTGATATTTGCAATGATGATTCTGTAGCGCGCAGTGCATGGTGTCTATATTCACCACGTTTATGAAGTTGTCACGGTTCTTCGAGTCGAATGGATCCGCCGCGCCGTGCAGATGTGTGCAGAACTAAACTCCCCAGATATTTTTTGCAGGAAATCTATGGACTTTATGCAGAACGAAGCAGAGGCGTTTCTTTAGTGCCGGTTGAAGCGATATATATAGCTGTTGGCAATAAGTGCCGGATGGAATGGCCGGGGAACCGCATAGAGCCTTTCAAGAGGCATATCCGTGAATTTTTCTCCCTCCGTCGTGCGAGAAAAGTTTGCACGGCGATTTCCTTTACCGTGTTTTTATGCGCCGTGATAAGCGCGGCTGTTTTCATATCCTGTGACAATCGCTCGCAGGAGTAAACTGTTTTTTGGCAACATTCACGTTGGTCAGACATCGTTTTGGTCTAATTGACGAGCAGTTTACTAGCGCGAGCGAGTGCTTGAGCGTCACTGGAGCGGAAAGTTCTCTGGCAGCATTATGCGTGGTGTTTGCTGCCCCGTATCTTTCTTCTTTTTTTTTTTTTCTTTTTTTCATATACATACGAAGTGAGCAGCACATGTGTTCCGAAGCCTTATGGTATACGCAGCTGCTTTATGGCGCACCCTAGCTCTGACAAGCGGAAGACGAGAAGCAACCAAGGGCGGGGTGATCGAGAAAGAAGAAGAAAAACAAAAGGAAAGAAAGCTCCGATGGCAAGGGTAGGGAGCGGGAGATTGCCGGCAAACGGCTGATGTAGCAATACCATCACAGAAGGGGAAAAAAAATGGAAAGCCGCGCGCACATTGCACGCAGAGGTATAGTAGCATGCAGAAAAATACTAAACCGCGGAGTGTGCCAAGAACGGTTACTGCCAAGCACATTGCAGTTATTCAGTTTTGCTCTCTCACACGCTTGTCCCGACGACGGATAAATGTAGCCGTGAAGTCACCTGCAGCTCGACACTGGCAAAATTTGTTTGCCAACTTCGATATAGTATTTTAGCGCGGAAACTTGTTCACACGGACACAGGAAGGGGCACACACTAGCGCGTGTGCGTGTCCTTTCCTGTGTCCGTGTGAACAAGTTTCCGCGCTTAAATACTATATCGAAGATGTCACACCAACAAAGCCAGAAGCCAATCGTGTGCCAAGCTCCGCTACACAACAGCCCACTTTCCGCATTCAGACCCGCTGTGGTTGCCACATCCGAGCGTAAAGCGTAGCACAATTGTTTAGAGGGAGCTGACGTCCTCGCGTTTCAGTGCGCGCTGCAAGAAGAAGAAGAGGAAAAAAAACGACAACTGAGTAGAGCGAAATACATAAAGGCCGGACGACTAATCGGCTGAAAAATTACGATACTTAAAGTATAAGGCCCCTGTCAAAAAGCGAGCAAGCGGGCACTTACGGGGAGTGCACTTCGGGACCTTGAGTGACACTATATATGCTACGCGGTTCTTAACGGGAAAACAGAGTGCACTCGCAGTAAAAAGAAATACCAACATACTAGGAGCGCGTTTTGTGAAGATGTAGATTACAAAGAAAAGTACTTCTAAAAAGTGATTGTCTTTCGTTGTATTATTAATTAAAACAAACTTAATCTTTGTTTTTTCAACAAAAAACGAAAATATTTTTATTATAAGAGTGTGTCAAGTCAATGCCGGCCAAGAAACATGCCTAGCCAATCCAGAACGACATAGCGGCGTGCGACGAGGTGGCATTTGAACCTGCTCGAACAGAATATGAACGTGTTTTAGGTTATTATTTGTGCACAAGAGCTGTTCAACCACTAAAACGAACTTCTGTGTCCTTTTTTAAGCATTACATTTTGTACCATTGAAACCCATTAATTTTGAGCACCCGGGGTTCTTTCACCTGCACGCAATGCACGGTGCACGAGCGTTTTTGCATCCCGCCCTTATCCGAATGCGTTCGCCGCTGCCGGGATTCGATCCCGCGACCTCGAGCTCAGCAGCGCAACGCCATTGGCAACTATAGGCTACCACGGCGGGTCACTGCACTGCTTCAGGAGTTCATGAATGTGTCAACGCTGCGATGGCGATTGTAACCGAACATACAAGTACATAAACCCACGCTATATGGAACGCGTGCATGAGAAGACTCAAAATTTGGCAACACACACATCTGGAACTTCGAGACGGCTACCACCCACTCCAGCAGTATGTATACTACAGCCGTGCTTTGAGTGTCATTTGGCGCCCGGTTAGCAGCTGTTTTTTTTTTCTTTTCTTTTTTAATAACATAAGTTAGAAATAATTGCCTAACGCATATGAGATTTGTCTGCCTATAGTTACGTGGGTGGTTAAGCTATATACAAATGTTAATTGAAGGTATATGCTATACATTCTTTTCACGGCGCGTAAAACAGACAGTACTCAAAGAACACTATATACGCACAAACGCTTAATTCAGTTTGTCGCGTTTTCTGTGTGCTGTGTTTTTCGTGTCACAAAAGAAATGTATAGAAAACCGCACGAACTTGCCGAGCAACAGGTCCTTTTGAACTGTAATTGAAGGCAGCAACGAAACGAACAAAATATTTTTCGCTCACAGTATACATACGTTATTCACGACAAATTCCACCTATAAGGACCGATTCTGTTAAAATCCAATAAGTCGATCAGTAAACAGAAAAAAAAATATTTTTAAGTGACAGAATTATTGTACTTTCCATTCGAAGAAGCTATCTTGAGCAAAAAGTATGAATTTCTTTTTTCAATGTTATTCTTTTGCATTATACAGTTCCTAAAAACCTCATGCAGAAAATGTAGATTGTGAGCAGCAAACATTTTCGTTTTCTGTCACATAATATTGAGCTTTGTTCACGTGTGCACGCGGTACTCAATACTTCAATCTTCGTAGGCTTGAGAAGCAGAATGTGTTGGAAAGGTACTCGCGTCAAGGCCACGAGCAGGTCTGCACCTTGAACGCCCCCACGCACGTAACAGCGCAAGAAAAACAATTCGCGCTCGGTTGCACAGCTGCGCCTGGCCTTTGTATAAAGCGGCACCTGAAAATACCTCGCTTTCTATTATTTTTCTAATGATCGCAGCAGCAGAAACAATTACGGGAGCGCAGAGGCAAGAGAGAATTTCTTTTTTTTCTCAGATGCCAATCACTTGAACGAATCATGGGCGCAACGCCCATCACGCGGACACACTCCGGCTCTGCCCCGTCCGCCTCTGCAAATTGAAATTCTTTTGTCAGCTTCCCTACTCTATGCGCGCCAAATTTCATTCTGGTAGTGTATATTATTTTTATTTCTTTTTACGTACAGGCCACATTCTTCTGCGAAACCAGGTGCGTCAATCGTTATAACGGACACGGCCTGTCTAGGTGCGCGCGGTCAGCGCGCATTTTTATTGTAGCCGATTTCCGGACGAACAAAGCTAATCGCAATCGCAGTGACATTCAAGCTGACTAATGCGGCATCAGACAACAGCAGGCGCCAAGCTACATGCGAACTTTCTGGCATGTGTTTTGAGGCATACTTTGTAACGATGCAATGAAACACTTTTTTTCGCTATGTAGCACATTAATAAAAGCAACAGTTCACGTGTCCATTTGCGCGCGCATTCTTGCAAACACAAAATGGAAGGTGTAAAAAAAAAAAAAAGGAAAGAAAGAGCGATTGCTGTGGCATATCACGATAAGTTGGACATACAACGCGTACTGCAATCCTCTGGCGCATTTCAGCAACGTATACAGTCGGCTGTCATATTGGCGGTGCGCATTTTCAGGGCCGCGACGCGAGTATGAAATCCAGATATCAAAAGACACCGCCGCGCTTTCGAGCGTTCAGACGTCCCCGACCGGTTTAGTATCCCTATACGCTCCCATTGTGTCCCTGTGGGAGGCCTGCGCAGTGTGTGTGTGTGTGTGTGTGTGCGTGCGTGCGTGTGTGTTTAGATAGATAGATACATACGGTCGCGACGGGCGCGTGCCGAGGGGGTGGAATGCAAAAACGCCCCTGCAGCTGAAGATGTTAAAGTGACCCAGATGGTCAAAATGAATCCGGAGCCCCAGCACTACCGAGTCTCTCATCACCCACTGTGTAGTTTGCGGACGCTAAGCCCCCCACCCCTCATTTTTTTTAATCTGATAAATGCGCTGTACGCGTACACACTGAGCTGCTTCCTAGTTGGCGGATTGGCAACTGTGGCATTCTCACGTGGATCTGCGTAGCAAAAGCTGATCAGTTCACGGCGTTTTGTGTTGACAATGGAAAAGCATCGAAAAAAGCTGAACCACTCGTTTGATGACGTTATTGCTACCTCTGCTTTACTGTAGTTACTGTCCTCCCCGAGGTAGCGGGATCAAATATCGTCCGCGGCGGCCGCATTTCAGTGGGGACGAAATGCGAAAACACCCGTGCACTTATATTTAGGTGCACGTTAATGAACCCCAGGTGGTCCAAATTAATTCGGAGTCCCCCACTACGGCGTGCCTCATAATCACATCGCGGTTCAGGCACCATCATTTACTTACTGTCCGCCCAGGTTTTCTTCGCCCTTGTTTCTTTGCGCCACAATCCCGGAATAAAATGTCGAGCCGTCATCTGGCATCAAACGAAGGTTATCTGTGGCAAAACAATTTTGCCATTGTTTTTTCATCAAATATAAAGTTGCCAGAAAAATAGGATGGCCAGACAGCACCGCAAATTTAGTAGACACTCGCTCGCGCTTGTAAATATCATTTTTTGGTCTCCACTATCGTCCAGCCCCATTAATTTGCTGAAGCTCACTGAGACTCACAGTCGCGTATTGCATATGAGTGCACTCATTACAGAGTGTATATGCCGACTAATGAGTTGTTCACATATATGTTACTTAAGAATGCTGGAAGCTAAGCGTTTCGTCAACAGCCACAACGTAGACGAGTTGCGAACGACAATACGTCTTTTCTGTAAACTACTACGAAACTTTAAAACGTGGATACCTTAAGCTCGAAGTGTGACATAAATAAATCTAGTGCAATTAGCACATTTACGAGTCAACTCACAAAAGCTGTGGAATGGCATCTCGCGACAAATTTTTACTGAACCAAAACACAGAAGAACTTGACTTCCAAGCCCATTTGCACTAAATAAAGAAAACAACGATGGGCGAATGACCGTAACCCTAATACAGCGCGACTGAAAGTACGAACATGCCCTGTCCTGTGTCTTGGGAAAACAATTTATAGCCCTGTTTACTGGTTCGCCCAGCGGAATGCTGGCACCATTTGGACAAGGCGAACGAGCTCGGATGAATAGATATGCGACATTCACACGTCTTGTGAAGCTTTGGCCAAAGTTTTGTGCCGTTTACCCAGTCATTGTCGGCGACAAACGCCGACGCAGCGGCTTGCAGCGCCGCACCGTCATCCGCGTAGCACGTTCGCGACGTAGCTCTGCAATGTTTCAATACAAAAGTCCCTACCGCAAACACTATACAGCGGTGCACGGAGTCGCCTAACGCCGTAGAGGCTGTGCATGTTTTCTGATGCGAGACGCACGCGGAGTATTTTGCAACGTGCGGTGACAATCCCCGAGTGCTGCTCATTCCGCGCCGTACATGGAGCACCTTTGCGTTCCCCATCGCCGGGAAAAGCATGGGGGCGCGAGAAGTTGTTGTGGAAGGCATGGCGGGCATTATCTGCTCGTTCTTGCTTCGAGAGAAGCCTCACATGACGCAGCTCGTCCGCCTTGAAACGGAGATCACAGAAAGTGAACGGGACGAAGAACAAACCAGTTTATAAAACCGGCGATTCGCTGCTGCCGCCGCGGGGCAGTCTCCCGCCGCTATACGCGTAGTTTAATCGCGATGGCCCGCATTTATTTTCACTCCCACGTGAAGCCACCGCCGCGGATAGTATATACCAGAGATGTCGCACGCGAAGATCATGCGGGCCTGTGGCCTGCACACCTGCGCGCGTTGGGAAAAGACCACGTGTCTTTTCGGCTTTCTCTCCGACAACATTCCTGCGGAAGAGTCAGCTGTGGATTGATGCACTGCCTGGAATATTCCTAACGCTAGCGGTCTCGCTTTAACAATCGCCTGAAATTTTCTACTGCACGGCTCTCTCTCTCAGGCGCTCCACCAAATCATTCGAGTTGATAATATATGATTGTCAATCGCAACGTTTGCCCACAGTCTTGCTTCGCTTACATCAGTGGTGTCTTCATGGATGAAGTGGAATTGGTTCGCACGAATAAGCGAGCTTCATGAACCCTTGAAACAGCAGAAAACAACCGCAATGTTTTGTAACAATATTCCGATAATGCCTTTCAGGAATTCGAATGAGCTTCACTATATACTATAAGCAGACGTTCGTCTATAAAGGCGGGTGGCACTTAGTCTGAACAGCGCGGCAACTCGCTGACCGAATGGTGTGTCTTCTTCATGGTTATTTTTCTCTGTTACCTTGTATGTTCCCGTATTTCATTGATCGAACGTATGTGGCTGGGCTTCGGCGTCGCGAGCATACGCGCGAAAGGACGGGCGCGCCATTGTGAGGAAATACGCAACGAGAATCACGCTAGTGCGCAGTGCCGATAAGCTGAATAAGTAAGCTATTTATTAACGTTGTTTCGGCGGACCGTGGGTCGAGGTCCATGCCCTGGCACAAACATGTTCATTCAGCGGCCGCGCTGCAACGGCACAACGTATAGGTCCTCGCTACGACTGAACGAGGTATATACGTCGACAGCATGTACGCCACACGGCGTCGCACATTTTTCATTATCCTCGGTATATTCACACAGTGCTACGTAAAATGATGTTTTATGTTGCAAGGAAAGAGAGAGAGAGAGAGAAAATCAGTGGTAAGTAGAACGGAGAGGTCGGCCGGAAGTGCTTGGCCCTGGCCCGTTATTCCACTCCGGGGTAAGGGGAGGGGAGCAGACAGGGAAACGGAGAACAATGTCGTGCGAGATGAGAACACCACTACCTTTGCGTGTCTGGTTGTATTTCTGTTCCCTCCTTGGAACCCAAAGCATGGGTGTGTGACTGAATGCTATTACCATTGCATCTGTAGATCGGGGGCTCATTTTAGAGTCTGCATGAGCCTATAGAACTGGACTGCGTGTGTTGAAATGGCGGTTGGTGTACTTCATTTGGTTTCACGTAAAAACGCGTACATTTCAAAACGTACACTCGGCCACAAAATATTGCGGGGGGCGCGAGCGCGTGGCCAAGCGCTCCTCCTCTCCTTCTAGCGGCGCACCCCTGGTGTCGAGACCGACGCTTGCGCGCATGCGCGTCCTTCCGTGACTGCAAGGGTGCATGTTTCCGCGCTTGTTCCTTGCGCGCCGGAAATATCCGAGTGTAGCCGCGAGGTGCACCTTTTGCGATTGGCTCTGTGCTGACTTCGACAGCCCGCACCGCTGCGGCCGCTTTTTGTCGGAACACGAGCACAGATATATCTCGCCCGGTCGCAAACGCAACAAGTCATTTCTTTTTTTTATACGATGCGCCTTTACGTTCCCAATCTTCGATCTTTTTTTTTTTTTTAAGAACGGGACGTTCTCCCCCAGAACAGCGTGGCAGAGTAATGAACCTAGTATACGGGCTGGCAAAGACTGCGCTGGCTTCTCGCCCATATGTATGCCTTTAGATGACAGGCGACAAAAAAAGAAAAAAATGGTGCTCCCTGTCGTGTTTCGACAAAAAGCGGCCGCACCCGCGCGGGCTGTCGAAGTCGCCACAGCGCACCTCGCGGCTACACTCGGATATCGCCGGCGCGCAAGGAACAAGCGCGGAAACATGCACGGTTGCAGTCACGGAAGGACGCCCATGCGCGCAAGCGTCGGTCTCGACACCAGGGGTGCACCGCTAGAAGGAGAGGAGGACCGCTTCGCCACGCGCTCGCGCCCCCCGCAATATTTTGTGGCCGAGTGTACAGTCTGATGTAAGTTGAACAGCGTGAATTGAACATCTTTCTGGTTGAAAAGTACTCTTGGAAGACAACCATCAAGTGTGTACAACAAAAAGTTCTTCACACACCCACCGAACAACCTAACGTCGAGTCCTGCCTTCGCTCGATCGTTACAATACAGAACTGTTAATCGGACGCGCCTGTTGCGTAATTTGTATTTAGTAAACTTCCTCACTCACTCAAACGCATTTCAGAGGCGTATAACGCTCAAAACATAGCAGATTCGGTTGGTTTAGAACAAAATGAAATATTTTTATTTAAGGAGTGTTCAATTTTATATAAGCATTATGGTAATGGCAAGATCAGGAATAAGACCACGGGTCCTCAATCACGATAAACTCAGCGATGCTGAGCTAAATAGATTTGCAGCCAAAAGAAACGAGAAGAGCATTATCAGTGAAAAGTGTTGGCCGTGGCAACATTCGTCCGGCGAATATTTTTCACTGATATTGAAAACAATTATCAGCTAACAACGTAACGGAAAATAATAGTTAAGCCAATAGGTTATCGAGATAAAGTGTGTTGACGAAGAAAAATTAATTTTGCAAGATAAGAATAACGTTATCAACACGGCTACGAACGAGCAGAGGCGGAACGTTGACTTACCACTTGAATCAGCTTTAGGATTCCGGGGACAGTTTTGAAGTAGTACGGGTTGAGCCTAAGTCCTTCTCCCACGGCCACCGGCTCGACTTTCACCGTCGCCGTAACCCTGGCGGACCGCGAGGTGTTCGTTTCCGTCTTCTGGGTGTTCTGGTTGTTCATCTCGGCGTCGCGGGTCATCTCTTGCAACATCAATACTCTGTAAATGAGAAGGCGATGCGCCTCTCGTATATGCACTGGTATATCACGGGGTAGCGCTCGGATTGTCACCAACGGAAACTGAACGACGAGCCACAGACCAGACTACCTTCCAGCAGCCTAGCGAAAGAACTGCTTACTACTGCGCAAGTCCGCATGAACAGAAGAGCAACAGCGGCAGCGGAAAGCGAAGTCGTGGGTGATCGGGCGCGTGCTACCGACGGGCGGTCGGCACTCCTGGCAGCGGGAGAAGAGTTTCGCCCGGCGTCACGATCCGGGAGGTGAACGTGCAAGAATGCGAGGAATCGACGTCGCGGCAGCCGCACCTTCCGTCAACAGCACGAGGAAGCGCGCCGGTCCCCAAGGGCTGCGCGAACAATCTGCCGTGGGCCAGAGCAGACGACGCGGCTGCACCGAGAAGGGACACACGTGCGTCGAACCAGAGACCCCGGCTGCTCTGGCGGCCGAGGGAGCGATTCGCCGCGCAGCATCCTCCACACTCTCGCCCTCTGATAACAGCAGCGAACCGGTTTCGATGCACGGACGACGACTCTACGCGGCCTGCGTACAAAAACTGCCGTAAAGTGTCGCTCGAAAACGCGGGCCTCTCTCTCTGGGTTGCAAAAAAAAAAAAAAAAAAAAAAAAAAAAAAAAAAAAGATGCGGCAGCGGGCGAGGAGCGGTGCGGGAACCGGGCCCAGTCAGGCATAAACAGACTCGTGACAGTGAAACCAACAGACGTAATTGAAAACAAAAACATAGCTCGGGACAACCAGAAAGAGGCAACAACGTTGCTCGGGAGGATGCCAGACCGCGCGCAGAAGCCGCGGAAAGGGGGCCGTATAGCAGGTTGTCCAAGTGCGCACGGGCTGCTGCGGGGCTTCCATGTGCACGTGTTTTGACTGTATCTGGCCATGCTTCACATCACTCTCCTCCTTGCTCGACAGTGGGCTTTGCAGATTATTTTCTTCTTTTTTAGCAATCATAAAGCCTTAACTCTTCAAAGCATGGTAAATTTTGCGGCCAGATCAGAAATCTTCTCCATTGACATTGTGTATATAGACTCATGGCTTCGCGGTTTCCTCGTTTCTAACGCTTCCACTCGTGTACACTTGTAGTTAGCTGTAGCAATCTCAAGCTGCTTCGATCTTACTGAAGAGCAAGAGAGGTAACTTGTTTTTTTCCCCGAATATCACTCCATTATTCCAGCGCCTGGTTAAGGATAGGACCTAGTAGTGCGGTGGCCCTGGGTCTCACATTTGCCTGTAAGGAGAGTGGGCCGATTTATCTCAAAACGCTTTTGGAGACAAAAAAAAAAAGAAAAAAAAGGGGGGGGGGGGCACGTCTCCGCTTGCTTACATGCAAATCGCATCTAAGCGCGTAACGTGAATGTGCTACGCCAGAACACTGCGTAGACGTCAGTGTCGGCCTCACAGCAACGCAACTGCTATATATAGTAGTGTATAGTTTAAGTTTTGTACTGAAGGTGGGCACATCGGCATCAACAAGATGACTTGACGGCATGTTCCTGAGCACATGACATGAATTTTAAAGCAAGATAATTTATTGCACGTGCTTCAAGTAGGCGTTGTAAAAAGCACGCCAGAATGGCTTTCGCTGAGCGGCCTTACGGCTCGCAGACTTTATTTCTCAAGGCATGACATGATGTAGCGGCGAGTTATACCAGGCTGGGCGTCGAAAGCAGTTCGCTCACATTCCTTCAAATCCCTATATCTACCGGCAGTGTAGTTATGTAAGCAAGGAAAGGAACGGGATGGGGTAGTGCAAGACGTGCATTAGCACCAGGACCCCCATCTGCCAACCCAGATTTGTGTTGTTGTTAGCAAAATACCCATTATATGGGCTGTCAGTTTCTCCTTCTTTGTTTAGGCGATTTCTTTTTGTTTATTTGTAAAATACCTTACAAGGCCCCTACATGAGGCATTGAGTAAAATCGGCATAGAACCAAGTACACACATAAAAAGTGGCAACTCGCGACAATATCAAGGTCGCAAAAACAAGTGTGCCTTTCTGAATATCTGACACTTTCTACGGCTTATTTTTTATTCCACGAGAGAAATAACTATTTTTCCGCGCCTTGACGGTGGTATTCTCTCCCCCCCCCCCCCTCCCCCCGTGTGAGAATAATGTTGACGTTGTTAAAATGTCAGTCACCTCAAACTATCCCTTCCGCGTTCTTTCTTTCTTTTCTCTTCATTTGAGCTTTGGACTAAATACTTTTTTCAGTGCATCTTTTGGTTTGGTGGCCCCAGGCTGTAAACTATAGCAGCTACGTGTGCGTACATAAACTACTCCGCAAATCGCTGACTTGCACAGGTGCGACGTGCGACTGCATTATATAGCAGTACAAACATATTCCACATATTTTGCGGCAGATTCCACGCGCTTGTGTTTCTGGGCGCGCAAGTGTTTTATGTGCTTGGGGGAGCGTATACCCGTCCTTTCATTTTACCCGACAGTTGCAACGACGAGCAAGAACTCGCGCACGGGCTAGTTGGTACATGTTCTTGAATTGTACAAAGTTTGTGCAGCGCAATAAAAATAGAGACAGGAAAGGAACACAGAAACCACATGGACTGAACAGCGCCAGTCCATGTCGTTTCTGTGTTCCTTTCCTTTCTCCATTTTTATTGCGCTGCACAAACTTTGTACAATTCAAGAGCTATTCATAGTTCATATAGCAGCGTAATTGCAATTTATTATATTTAATGCGAAAGCATTATATGCCCCATTACGCGAAAATCCGTCGGCGTGACCGAAAGATGGTACCGAAAATGGCCGACTGCGACACGTCAAGAAATGTGCGGATTGACGTCAAATTTCGCAGGAAGGTTTCTGTAAACAAAGTAAATTAATTGGCTTTGAAAGCAAAATGTGGCACATCTCGGTCTGGGTGGGAATCGAACCCGTGCCTACGGGGTGCGAGACAAGCACGCTTCCCTGCCGCCACGGCGGCTCCCCGGTGGCTCCATGGGTCTGGCTTACTAAAAGTGTGCCTAGTGCGTGCCTCACTGCACACGTCACGTCGCAGCCATCTGGCTGACTAAAGGTGTGGCCTAGTGCGTGCTCATTGGGGACGTGACGGCGCAGTCAATGGGGAGGAGGTGGCGCCACGTCATGAGTGTATAAAATGAGCGCGTTCATGACGTTCCGAGGTCTACAAATGCTATAACACTTTCGCGTACCCGCACGTAAGCACTCTTACGAGGGCACATGACTGCCGAATTTCTTGTTTCCGAGTGTCCCTGCCGAATTTCTTGTTTTTTTAAGAGACTTTCTTCGAAATTATCAGATGCATGCACGAAAATAAGGGATGTTCAGACTATCAGTGAAAGAAACTTTGCCGCACCTTAATGCAAACGTTGGATATACACTTAGATTTCAACTGCCGCGTTTCCAACGCACAAGCCCCAATTGAAGAAAATCACTTCCCTTGCATAAACTGTGAACAAAAATAGTGAGACAGTATGCAACTATATATGCCGCCTTAATGTAGAGAGACAGTGAATAGGGGTGCCCTGGTCGACCGAACAGGAACTTTTACAGGTACGCTTCAAGTCGGAAGCGGGAACTGCTCATCATTGAAGACAATAGCTGTACTATTTTAGGAAGGTGGTGATGTCATCATAATACATGTTTCTGGGTTGGAAATCGTCAACAGATGGAGCAGCGTGACAGGAAGGAAGAATAAGATGTGGGAGAAGGCAAATACGCACACCGTTTCATGACGGATGAGTACAGGACTAGGTGACGTCTCCGCAACGCTCAAAGTGTCGGCATAGGGTAGCTTTTATTGCGTTTCAAACAGAGCAAAGGATGCGTTTGCGTTGATTCATTTGCGCATATGTAATGACTGGGTGCAGTTCCTCAAGTGAAAATGGTCACTTTTTGAACTGGTAGAAAATCCAAAAATGATCTAACGGGAAAAAAAGGAAGGAAAAAGAAAACGATTTTAAAAAAGAGAAAGAAATGAGCGCTTGGACTATCCACTGCTCCAACGTAGAAACAATATGGTGCCTAGGTCGATTACCTATTTTCTATAAACATATGTCATAGAAATTACGTCACAACTTGCGCACAATTTAAACATTTGAATCGCCACCTTCATTTGCCATGGTTTACGTACTTGAAGTAAACACGAAGTGCACTGACAATGCTCATTGGGAGTTTAGCTTCTGCATTCTAACTACTTGCTATTGTCGACTAACTTAAACTGGAACGTGTCCTTTCATTCCGACGACAAACAATCATGATTTTTTTTTCTGACGTAACGTTGGTTGGTTGGTTTGCTACAGGCGGTGTTAGTCTGACAGTCTGGGCTGGAAATTGATTCACCTGTGCGTCTCTTCTGATGTACAGAACCGTGTTACCATGTGTCCATAAGTTCGATGTCACGTAGCTATGCAAGTAGAAGGCGCAATACCTCCTAACGCACTATCCTCGGTCCTTCGGGAAAATGATCTGTTGCAGACATGCGTTTGGAAAGCCTCTTGTTTGCAGGTTGTCAAGCAAAGTCTTCCTTTCGACACTGAAGCGACGGCAGGACCAAATGACAGTTCTCAATGATGAACACCACTGCTTGTAAAATCAAAATGTCGCACAGGAAAGGCGCAAGAGTCGTACCACCTTTTTCCAAAAGTTCAGAATTAAGCCACTTCACACACTGTCGGTGCCTTCGCATGGCCGCTTATACTGGGAACGCTGAAGAAATCTCGATGCTCCATAGCCTCAGTTAAACCTAAAACCACTGGGCTAAATCATTTTTCCAATATATCTCTTGGTTAGGTGGCCATATGACCTAGGTCGTCAACTATAGTATCTACGTGTGTCTACATGGACTACTTCGCAAATCACTGACTTGCCAAGGTGCGACATACGATTGCATTAGAGTAGTACAAACATATTCCACATATTTTGCGGCAGGTTCAGAAGTTCTTACTGTCTTGAGTATTGTATGTGACAATGCGGGCTGCACGCAGGAGCCCAGACACAGAGCCTGGCAGAGACAAGACCTTGGAACTCGCACGGTGACTTCGAAAGCAAAGACTCTACAGTGGGTTTCTATACTAAGGATCGAGCGAGTGGAATGACAGCTCTTCAGATGTCGTGCTAAGCGGAACCTAGCAACAGCACCAGGAAGTATCTCATGCGCCTCATTTCTAGTCAAAAGCAGTATTGCGCGGTCATGGTAGCACATTTTGTAGAATTGCAGTGCTCAATTTGAAAGAAGCTGGCTCAAGCCACGCCTTGAGCGACCTCACTATAAGCCGCCTCCGTGCTGTCACTTAAGAAACCTCCACCCCACGGTTGTTGACTTTCCATTGCAGCGGCGCTCCCACCAAACTCTCGCGGCCGCAGAGGGTATATATAGAAGCAATTTAGAGAACGAAATGCCAGACATTTCGTGGCATCGTGATGACCACTGAATGAGTGCAACACCACTCTACCCCCACATTCAGCACATGACAGAAAAAAAGGCCCACCTGAATATTACCCGGTGATGCGCAAGAATTCTAGTAGTCTACATGCGCGCCACTTAGAGGACACTGGACACAGCGGCAGGATAAAGACGCGCAACCTTACGTCATGTCATGCGCACGGGTTTGTCTTGCAATAATGTCTCTGAGAAGCGTCATCAACATTACCGAATTTAAGTAAAACATTCATTTTAATTACCGTTCTCTCATCTACGCATCTGCTCGGTATACTGCCGGAAAGGTGCGACTAGCCGGTACGTAGGCCATTCGGCTATATAGATACTCACCGACTGCAGCGGTGGCCTCTGTGCAGAGGACTCGCCGATTCATAGCCGAGGCGATAGACCAGCGACAGTGACCGTAGTTCGCTGATGGAAATAGAACCTGAACATATGGTGAGGCCCCGGCCGGCCAGGCGAGCCAACGCAGCTGCAGTGAAACGCGCAGCTCGTGAAGCTTGTTCTTCGGAAAAGCCCGACCTGCTTTAGGCGCCACAGCTGCGTCAAGATGAGTGCCACTGTGTGTTCGGGGGAAAACGGTTACTTGCCGCACTCTGTTATACACCGATGCAGAAATGAAAGACGAAAGAATTAGCACGCGTATCTAATTGCGTTTCACTTGTGGGCAGAGTTCTTGTTTTATTAACAGTTTACGGTTTTGGGGAACGTTCTTTTTTTTTCTTTTTTTTTTTTTGCACTTCAATTTGTCTTTAACCGACTGCGGAGTGCATAATTGAAGCTCATGATAATGGTGAATCAGGTTTCGATAGTGCAGAGGCAAATTCGGATATAATACGCTATACAATCAAGGGTTGATATTTTTAAAAAGCAGGTGTGAAGGTCTAACTAGCGGTTAACGTCAGCTTGAAAGAACCGTTTTATTTGTGCACCTAAAGGTTGTTAGATCGGAGCAATCGTTTGAAGATCCGGCAGTGGAGCTGCATGAGGCTGAAGTTAATGCAAATTTTCTATTGCTTGTTTAATTGTCAAAGATATAAAGGTATTGTTAAACAGAACTACTAGGTTCCCCTCCCAGTAAAAGTGCTGGATGAAAAGATATTCAGTATCTGTAGAAATTGCTAAGTAAGTATCACCCTTACGCTTCAACGGCTTCATACTAGGGCGACACATTAATATATGCAGAATCGTTAACTATGGTCCTTGGCAAGGTAGGTATATCGGTAGTAGTTCATTTGTCGGGAAGAAGCTGCAAACTGCAGCTGTGTCAAATTCTGAGACGACAGAGGACGACTTCGTAGATACGCTCCATGTTCCTGTAGCTTCTACATATATTTTTAAAGTACTGGTTTCACGATGTACAATTTGATGTCGATTTATTTATCCCAATGATCATGACAAACTTATGGATATTGACTTCCTAATGTAATCTATGGTCTACGTACAGTAACGGAACGTAGCCGATCGACATGTTCTTCATGCTTGGCAGTCTGTCTGCTCCGTCATAGCCGTATAAACGCCCATACAAATTCAATTAAATTCAAGTGTATTACATATCTTAGAAATAGTACATAGTTGTGCGTATACACAAGAAGGTCCCAAGGTGTAATCACAGTTGGCGGGAGCTCCTGCACAAGTAAAATGAGTACAACTACAAAGTAAAAAAACTTAACTTATTGAGGAAGTTAACTTAAAAAAGTTAACTTATTGAGGAAAACGATGTTTTATGCATTGAAGCACAAAGTTAACTGGAACGCCCATGCATTTCGTCGGACACTTTGAAAATTAATATATCGAAACTAGTTCAGTCCTGAGAATTCGTTCCAAGTGGATACGCCGTGTGAACTCAGCGGCTATAATTCGTAGTTTGAAAGACGTGCCGTAAAATAATTCTTTAAAAAATATTTTGCGTAATTATGTTAATTATTCAATTAGGCGTTCTGCTTTCTCGTGGAAATAATGGCCGCCTCATCGAGTAGTTTAGATCAATGATTATAATTGTGTTATCTGCCACAGGCAATTAAAAAAAATTGGCGCAGCTAGAATGAGACACCCTGTATATTACAAAAGAAAATTGCACATATAATTGCATCAATAACGTTCACTGAGAAATGGGATTATTTATGGTTTAAAAGCAGGAACTGTTTCAGGTTTTTCGTAAACATTCGTAAGGAAGCTACATATTTCAAATCATCATCATCAGCCTATATTTATGTCCACTGCAGGACGAAGGCCGCTCCCCGCGTTCGACAATTACCCCTGTCTTGAGCTAGCTAATTCCAACTTGCGCCTGCGAATTTCCTAACTTATCACTCTACCTAGTTTTCTGCCGTCCTCGACTGCGCTTCCCTTCTCTTGGTATCCATTATGTAACTCTAATGGTCCACCGGTTATCCATCTTACGCATTACATGGCCTGCCCAGCTCCATTTTTTTTTCGCTTAATGTCAACTAGAATATCGGTTAGACCCGTTTGCTCTCTGATCCACACCGCTCTCTTCCTGTCTCTTAACGTTAGGCCTACCATTTTTCGTTCCATCGCTCTTTGCGCTGTCCTTAACCTGTTCTCGAGCTTCTTTTTAACCTCCAAGTTTCTGCCCCATATGTTAGCACCGGTAGAATGCAATGATTGTACACTTTTCTTTTCAACGGCGGTGGTAAGCTCCCAGTCAGGATTTGCCATTGTCTACCGTATGCATTCCAACCCATTTTTATTCTTCTGTAAATTTCTTTCTCATGATCAGGGTCCCCTGTGAGTAGTTGACCTAGATAAACGTACTCCTTTACAGATTATAGAGGCTGACTGGCGATCCTGAATTCTTGTTCCCTTGCCAGGCTATTGAACATTATCTTTGTCTTCTGCATATTCATCTTCAACCAAATTCTTACACTTTCTCGATTAAGGTCCTCAATCATTTGTTGTAATTCGTCTCCATTGTTGCTGAATAGGACAATGTCATCTGCAAACCGAAGGTTGCTGAGATATTCGCCGTCGATCCTCACTCCTAAGCCTTCCCAGTCTAAGAGCTTGAATACTTCTTATAAGCATGCAGTGAATAGCATTGGAGAGATTGTGTCTCCTTGCCTGACCCCTTTCTTGATAGGTAACTTCCTACTTTTCTTGTGGAGAGCCAATGTATCTGTGGAATCTTTGTATAGATATTTTCCAAGATATTCACGTATGACTCCTCAACTTTTTGATTACGCAATGCCTCTATGACTGCTGGTATCTCTACTGAATCAAATGCATTTTCATAATCTATGAAAGCCATATAGACAGATTTATTGTATACTCCGCAGATTTCTCGATTACCTGATTGATGACATGGATGTGAAATATTCTAGAATATCCCTTCCTGAAGCCAGCCTGTTCTCTTGGTTGGCTAAAGTCAAGTGTTGCCCTGATTATATTGGAAATTATCTTGGTGAATATTTTATACAGTACTGAAAGCAAGCTAATGGGCCTATAATTTTTCAATTTTCTAACGTCTTCCTTCTCATGTATTAGTTTAATGTTGGCATTCTTCCAGTTCTATGGTACACTTGAAGTCGTGAGGCATTGCGTATAAAGGGCCGCAAGCTTTTCAAGCATGATATCTCCTCCATCTTTGATTAAATCGACTGTTATTCCATCTTCTCCAGCAGCTTTTCCCCTGGTCATGGCTTTCAAGGTCCTTCTAACTTCATCGCTAGTTATAGAAGGAGCCTATATATCCTGTTCATCACTACTTCGAATGAAAGTAGCTCGGCTGCTCTGGGAACTGTACAGGTCAGAATAGAATTCTTCCGCTGCTTTTACTACGTCATCGAAATCGCTGATGACATTACCCTGCTTATATTTCAGTGCATACATTTTGCCTTGTCCTATACCAAGTTTTCATCTCACTGATTTCATGCTGCGGCCATATTTTACGGCTTCCTCAATCTTTCCCACGTTATAATTTCGAATATCCCTTACTTTCTTCTTGTTGATCAGATTCGACAGTTCAGCGAATTCTATCTGATCTCTCGAGTTTGACACTTTCATGTTTTGCCGTTTCTTTATTAGGTCCTTTGTTCCTTGGGAAAACTTACCTACTGGTTGCCTTGGTGCATTGCCTCCCACTTCAATTGCTGCTTCTGAGATCAGCCTTGTTACGGTTTGTTTCATTACCTCTATGTTATCTTCCTCTTTCTGTTCTAAAGCTGCATATTTGTTTGCGAGCACCAGCCTGAATTGATCTGCTTTTACCCTTACTGCGTCTAGGTTGGCCTGTTTCTTCTTGACTAATTTTACTCTTTCTCTCTTCAAATTCAGAGAAATCCTAGACCTCACTAACCTATGGTCACTGCACTTTACCCTACCAAACGCTTCTACATCCTGCACTATCGGCCAAGAGTATGAAATCTATTTCATTTCTTGTTTCTCCATTAGGGCTTTTCCAGGTCCACTTCCTGTTGCTGCGCTTCCTGAGGAAGGTATTCATTATTCGGTGCTTATTCCTTTCCGCGAATTCTACGAATATATCTCCTCTAGTGTTCCTTGAATAGATACCGTAGTTGACAATTGCTAGTTAACCAGCCTGCTTTTCCCCCACTTTTGCATTGAAGTCGCCCATGACTAGAGTCTGAGATTGCATCGTTCTCATCGCTGATTCAACATCTTCATAAAACTGTTCTATTTCTTGATCATCGTGACTGGAGGTTGGGGCGTAGGCTTGTACAACTTTCATTCTATACCTCATATTCAGGTTTATTACGACGACTTCTACCCTCTCATTAGTGCTGCAGAATTCGTCAATGTTGCCCGCTATGTCCTTATGGATAAGAAATCCTATCCCGTACTCTCTCTTATCTGGAAGACCTCTCTAGCAGAGGACGTGGCCGTTAGTCAGCACTAACGTCGTAATTTTTCTTTATGCTGCGGATATTGCAATGGAACACTGATATGTTTTTATGTTTGAGCCACGCCCTTTCAACCTCTGCGTTATAAATCATCTCGATCGGTTACTGTACTCTATCGAGGTCCTCCGCGCATGTCACGTGCAGAACACTCGAATTTTGTCTTGCGCATTAACACTTTGCCGTCTGACACCCAGGCGAACTTCCGATTTTTTTCGCGTTTTGCATTCAGTGATTTTGCTAAAAGTATCTTATTTGCTGGACAAAGGTGCTCATTCACGAACACTGGCGAACTATCCTTGAATCCCAAGGTGGACGTGTTCAACCTCTGCTTTTTTGCCGCTCTCAGAACCCGGTCCCTCACTTTGCGAGAGTGGAATTTTACTATGATGTTGTGTTTCTCTTTGTCCTTCAACGGGACTCGATGAATTACTTCGATGTAAGACTCAGTAATTTCAGAGCCAATGCAAGTTGAAATTGCTTTCATTGTCGAGGTTAGATCTTCCTCTCGGGCTAAAGGTATCCCTTTTATTTCCAGGTTGGTCTTACGACTGTACTGCTGCATGTCAGTTAACTCTTTCTTAATGTCTCCGAGTTCCTTTGCAAGACGCAAGTTGTTTTTTTATTTCCCTATTGTCGTCCTTAACTTTGGCTATTTCGCTTTTAGCGTTTGCATTTCTGCTCGAAATGCCTCAAAGCTTTCATTGATGAAGTTCATTGCTTGTTTTACAGGGTCCAGCTCAGTTCTTATCAAGCTCACTAGGTCGCGTTTCATTTCATCGTATTTCACATCAAGTCTACTAGTCAAGTCTGCCAAAGCCTCGGCAAGTTCTTTAACGGTCGTAGTAACTTTTCACTCATATTGCGCACACAGTAAGGAGCAGTCCGGCAGCCTAAGTAATGATAACTTAAGCAACAATATGAATAGAACATACCTGCACAAAATAAGCACTTCGTTTAAAGGCCGTTCGTTTGTTGTGGCTGCCTGGACTGCTCCTGTGTCGCTGGTGTTTGTTTCTCCAATGTCGCACACATCTGCTGTCTTTTTTCTTGTGAATATTGCAAGTAATTAATGTGATTGTACATCGTTGCGTATAACCTCGACAGTACTATTACCTAAACTAGCCATACATTTATGCAGAATTGCCGCGCGACTGGCCGCTCGAGGCACTTTGCGTGTATTCGCGGACTCCTTTCACGCTCGGAAAAACACATTTATGTGGCATGTATTGAGCAACAGAAAGCTGTATCGGGAGTTTTTCATGTTGCTCTACAATTTTCCCATTGGCACTTTGATAATTAGGGCAGTACTTCTCGAGTTAGATAATTAATTACAATGAGCTAATTAAATCGCAGCAACGAAAAAAATTACTGGCGGCTACTCGACTGCACTGGAAACAATACGCACTAAGTTTGCTTCGCGTAACGCCGTTCCTATATTTTCAAATCACGCTGCGTGATCGCTGGGACACCCGGTATATATATATATATATATATATATATATATATATATATATATATATATATATAGAGAGAGAGAGAGAGAGAGAGAGAGAGGTCGGATCATTTGTGGTTTGCCCCCCCCCCCCCCCCCCTACTCGAGAAATGCTTCGTACGCCACTGGCTATGAAAGGTAGCTACGTCAACATCGTCGTACTTTTGAAAACAGAATTTGGAGCTTTCTTCGGACAAATGTTGGGCCCTGTTGCATTCACACCCAAGGCAATCAGGCCTCGTGCTATAAATGTATTTGTACAAACAAGTGGAAACAAACGGAGGCACCACATTTCAAGAATAATTAAATATCGTGATCTATCATGGAAACCCATCTTCTCGTACCTAAAGAAGAGGCTGGCAGCAATAACAATATCCTCAAGTTTCTTGGCGGAAAGTCATGGGGCACATCTGCAGGGTTGATGCCGCTACCTTTTAATGCTCTGTTAGGTTTTGTAATATACAGCTTGCTTGTACTGAACCTGCAAAATGAACATGCGTGCGCTCAAGGCTGTACAAGTTCTAGCTCTAAGGACTTGCATCGGTATCCAAAACTGGGCACCCACAGCGGCAACAATCATCATATATACTCGCGGACAACTTTCTGTGGCAATGAAGGGAAAGCTAACGGAGGCGAAGCGCGCACAAGTGAGAGCGCTTCTGAAAAGAGTCCCGCGTTTTAATCCACGTTGGTTTAGGCTGGGGAAGAGAAAACATAAACAGCCTATTAGCAACAGTTACATAAGACAGAACACACCACTGAGCGTAAAAATTTACTTATTTTGTGGCTTTTTCCTTCCGCGTCTGGGCAAACGCGAAACCATCGCACGTGAAAGCTGCGTCGATTCAGCGTCCGTTCCGAGCAACCAAAAGCACTGTCAAACGCTGCCGGACTACTTGGCGCGCTAACACATGTGCAGCATCCACACGCCCGTAGCTTTCCCTTCATTGCCACAGAAAGTTGTCCGCGAGTATAGCACGATATTGCCCTATTACAATGTACAAGGCATCGACACTCTCAGGGCACACATTGGACACTTTGCGCGGCTAACAGCATCATCTTGCTTATTTGCCTGCAGAATTGAAGGCCACACACAACCTTCAGCCATATATTGTATAAAAATGTCGGCCGTTCCCGTGGGCATGTGCAGCCTTAAAATGTTGGCCGATTCCGAAGGTAGTGCAGCAAAAAAAAAAAAAAAAAAAAAAGCAATTTAAGTAGTCCAACGTTCCTCCTACTTCGCTAACGCGAGGAATGACGCGACCGAGTGCCGTGCGCAGTGGCTTGGTCCCATTCTCAACCCACACTTGGTCAGGAAGACATTGTATTTGGTCGACTTCAACTGGAGCTTGAATCGCGTTCCAATGTTTATTTTCCCGTTTTCTCTTTTCGTTTCTTTTACGTATTCACTCGTGTCAAGTGGGTCTGGCCCCTGAGGATACCCGAAACATAGACCAGGGAGGCTTGCTATGGATCAGAAGTGCCCTCCCATCCTCGATGTTCGGTGACGGAGAGACTCCTCCAGGCTGCTGCACGCCGCACTGCTCCCCAGAATCCGGGCGGCCGGGTTAGAGTTTTTGTTCCTGAACGCATGACTGGAATTAAAAAAAAAAAAGCAAGATAAATGCGTTGCATATGTTCTACATAGATGTTGTAAAGTTAACACCCTTTTATCCGATAAACACGTCTTGTCGAAAAGGATAAAACATTCTCGACTGGGCCGACATATAGCATCTGTAGTATAGTCTGCTATACGTGCAGCGTCTGCTCATGGAGTCGAAGGTGACCAGTGTGCGTTGCCTTAATTCTGCAGGAGCGTAACACCACAGCAAACTCTGCTGAAGCACTAGTCCATCGGGCATTATCTGCCGCACGTAGTTTCTGCGATGCAGCGTAGCGCACTGACTTCTTGGTACTCTAAACTCATAGCTAAGAATAGCCTACGAATGAGAACGCTTTGTGTAAACGTCCTCTCGTCAGCGAAAAGCACGCACAGTAGACAAATGAGTGCTTAGAAAATATTTTTGTTTTAAATTATTTAATTTGAACAGCCAGAATTAAATTCCACACATCCGCTTAATTATTATTTCTCAAAGGTTCTGCCTGATGCTTTGCTTTTGGGTCAAACTGATTCCATGGGAAACGGATCAACGCGGTCAGTTTCAGTGAGCTGCCGTATCGGTCCGAGTGCTTCGTAAGCGCATTATCGTTTGTGAAGAATTTTATAGCTGCCTTATCCACTCGCGCATTTAGAAACTGGGCACACAATGGTGATACGCTGCACCGTGCACGTGCTCATGCACCGCACTGGACACAAGTGTGTTATCGTTGGTCAACAATGGGATGCTACTTGTGACATATGGCTGTCACATTGCGGAAAATATAGGGCGTTGCTCTTGGGACCTCTCCAAGTCAAGTGTCCCGCAACGTGTCGCTCAAATATCAGATTTACAAAATCTATGCTCACTCAAGAAAGGTGTCGCCAACGTTATATTAAAGGTAGTACGTGTCGATTCAAATAGCGCTGTTTCATTCTTTCTGCTTCTTTTTCTTCAAACTTTACGAGAAAACCTCACCAGTTTTAACGTTATTTGCTCGCTTAAATCAATAAAACATCCGATTATTTGGTTAAATGTTACGATCAATCGGATTAAAACTCTTTTTAACCCACTCAAGCGGAAACGTTTATTCGATTGATCAGATTCTAAAATTATAATCCTATTAATCGGAACTCTTCAATCGAACAATAGAATGTGTTGACTTACGCACGAGAGCTGAATAAAATTTAAACTGGCGAGTATTTTTTTAAGCCCCAACCAGACGTACGCGTTGGAGCACGTCCGCACGCTCCGCGCTCACTCGACGTCGCGTCGCGCCCGACGGAGGAAAAGGGCGCGCACCCAAACGATGCACGAGTTGCCGCGCGTTTCGTCGCAGTGGCGCAGTGTTGCTAGGCTCCGATGTTCAAGCAGCATAGCTTTCGCTCAACGGCCACGTTAAGCAAAGTGTTAAAGAGGGCAATAAAGCACAATAAGTTTTGACTTAAAATTAGTTTTTATGTTTTAAAAACATAATGCAGGACTCCTAGTGGTTCAGTCAGCTCAACTGCGACTTAATACGGGTACAGTCGAAGCCGGATATATGTAATGTGAAGGTGATCCCAAAAAAGTTCGAGATACAGGTAATTCGATATATAAAACAATAGGCCCTCGGGCAAACGGTGACTTACCGATTGGTGCGTCCGAGGGCCGCTAAGTTACTGCATGCAACTCAGAAAAAAAAAGCAAGCACACTTTATTTATCGGCCAAAAATTGCTGATCACTTTTAATTTCGCAGCAAAGTCCAAGTTGATTCTTTTCTTTACACTTGCAGCGGTCATCGCTCGCGGAAAATGAACTCACGAATAGCCACTCAACCCACACACCGGTGCCACGAAAATTGAAGAAGGAATGTTGACATTCGAGGTAGCACGCGGACTTGCCGAACAGCTCGACGGAGCTCAACTGACTGCACGCGCGACCCACCTTGCTCAGCTGACTGCACATTCTCTTCTCCACCTCCAGGTGCCAGAAGACCTCAAAGTGCACAAAGAAGTCTAATTTGAGCTCTTCGGCGTGGCGCCGCCTTCGATATATCGAATGTACCGGTGAACGGCGTTCTATATACGCGCGCACCAGCCCTATACATTTGCATGGGATTTTCAAGGGGATTTTACACCTGTTCGATATGCACAATAATTCGTTATATGTGGGTTCGATATATCCGAGGTTCACAACTGTATTGTGAACCTAGTGAAACCTGCAGCAGCATCGTCCCAGCATCACTCGCTTGTTACGCGTGCTGCGCGCTGTGTCAGGTTTTGGACTGCGCTGCAAGCTTTCGTCCTTTGGTCTTTGTGCTTCGTTGACTCTTGAATCATGAGACCAGTGTCCAGAAGAAAGTTTTGCTTGCCATGAAAATGATGACACTGCTGCTAATGTTGAAGAGAAGGTGACGTCGGTACCAGAGGCAACCGCTACTTCCCTCTACAGTGCCGCTTTCATGTTGCGGTCCTTATGTTGCGTATATGAAGCCATCCGCAATGGTGGCCGAAGTTGAGCTTCGAGATTAATATTTTATTGTTAATGTCGCCGATACTGCTGAAGACTTCAGCGGCTGCCATGATCAACTAACGAAATTAAAACATACGCGCAACGCTGATCACAACACACGCAGCTTGCCTGCACGCCGCACGGAGAGTCGTTTCGGTAGTAACGTTGGTTCGCCGTGGTCACGCGAGGCTCGTCCCTCGTGTGACGCGGGTGGCTGCTTACGGCGCGGGCGTAAACATCTTAGCACTGCAAGGCCTCCACACTGCCACGCGTCGACGTGCGATGCAGCCTCCGCACTTGACACTGTACGCGCCCAGACGCGGTGCGGCGCGTGCGGCCGCGTTTCAACGCGTACGTCTGGTTGAGACTTTACATAATATTCCTAAGAAAATTCACCTATGACTACGATACTACCTAATGCAAAATTTAAGCGCAGCGCTATACGCGTTTTCATTTCGCGATATATTGGCTGTCGTGGACAATATGTCTCGTGCGGCACGTTGCAAACGGAGCGAAGTGTGGTGCGACTGCCTCGCTAATCGGGAGCGGCCGCGCGTGGATGACGCGTGGGTGCGATTCACAGCAGCCGTCGCACACAGACCTCCGCTCATGCAGCGCTTTGTTTCCATATATGGTATCGTTGGACGCGTTCGCCACATGCCATCGGTGAACAGACGACGGCGCGCTCCTCGGGCGCCATCTCGATGCGGTTGTCGCCCATCTTGCGCGGCACTACGCTTTTCTTCTCACGCTTTCGCCATACCCTCCTCCTCCGCTTTCCGCCTCTCGCTCTCTTCACTATCGCCGTCTTTCATCACCCGCTGCGCTCCGCGTTCGCACCTTCATTCTTCGCTGTGCTCGTTCGCTCGGTTAGGCCGAGAGACAACGCCGACGACGACGCTCAACGCAGGAACAGGCGCCTAAGAGCTGCGCTCTAAAACAAACAGAGCTATGTGAATTGACATTTGCCTTTAATATCGAGTCGGCAGCCTCTTGCTTGAGCGAGCATATATTTTGGAAATCTAATATTTCAACAACATGAGTGCGACACCTGGGGCGCTATAGCGTAAAGTTATTTCAAACTATTTCTATTCCGTTTCTGCAATCAGCCCTCCACGGTTCGCCAAAATATTCGTCACGATTCTTCACGGAAACCGCGAGAACTATCAATCTCTATGACGTGTACACACTGATTATGCATGATTAGACCAAACGAAAGAAGAATTATTATTTCCGATTTGACGGCCTTTTCGCCATTAGCCCTCCGCAATCGGCAAAATGTTTTCGGGCTGCGCCCACTTCGCCTTACTGTTATGCGACGTTAAAACCGCGAAAACTAACCACGTCAAAGTGACGTGAATGCATTAGAGATGCATTAATATCCAGAACAATGCTGAACTTATTCCGAAATAGCAGAAGACTGCGCCGTTCCGAAAGGAATAGAAGATTGCTGCCTGCCTATCACTCTGTCACTAGCTACTCGGAACTGGCGGGGAGAATGAATTTATTTGCGTACAATAAAAAATTTGTGTGGCCGTATAACCTTGTCCACCCCTTTCGACACGTATACGACATCGCTCTGCGAAGTTTTCTTCGCTGAGAATTTGTTTTAGCCACATTTATAACCTTCCGTTGCACGCTGCCGCGATTTTCGACTAGCCACCACAAGCTAAGCAAGGGGAAGCAGGCCAATCGCAGGCGCCGGCACCACCCTCCTTATCCGATTATATACTTTCATTGCTCTATCTCAGCCTCATCGAAACCCTCTCCGCTTCTGCGTGTTCCTCGCCTCTCGATAGCCAATTAGATAAGAAGAACCTGTCAAGGTGCGTAATGCTATTCGCTTTGAAAGCAAACAAAAGTGATCTCCCGTAAGCGAGTAGAGTGGTTTATTGGGCTGTTCAAACAACGCTGCGGGTCACCGTCCGATGTTTTCGTCGGTGGTTATGTAAATTCGACGTAAGCAGATTGGAATAAAAACCGATTAGAGTAGCTTTACGTTATAGGGCCCCTGTGTTCGCATGTGTGTACAAACAGAGAAATTTCAGTATAGACATATAGGTGAGAACCAGAGCAATGAGATTCTAGCACCACCCTCAGAAGCTGCACTTGCCCCCCCCCCCCCCCCCCCCATCAGATTAATAGGTGACGATTGCACCTCTCATGTCGCGTTGGGCCCACCAGGCACTTATTGAATTTTTGACAAAAAAAAAAAAAAAAAAAAAAAAACTAGCCGGCCAGATGCTCGGAGTTCTTTTGACAGGCCAAGGCGTAGTGCAACAGTATTTTTCGGAGATATATATATGCTATTTTATATATAGCTATATATATATATAGCTATATATATAAGCACATTTTAAAGTGTGAGGTCTAATTTGGGGCTAACGTCTGTTCGTGCAGCTTGTCCTGCGGCATAGATGTGTATATCACAATAAAATTGTGTGTGTGTGGGGGGGGAGGGGGGGGGGGGCACCGAGGAGGCTCTCCTCAAGTAGAAGTGGCTTAGCAAACTTGTGCAGCCGTTGTTTGATTAATGCGACATTCTTCCGGGGGGAAACGCGTGGCGCAGGGCCTCTGCGGCTAGACCTTTTCCATAAAGTAAATAAGTTACCGAATTTCGATATGCACATCTGACTGTCATGATCGAGCTTCCCACGGGAAAATATTACGGCATGGTTCCGTAGTGTTACCTTAAGACTTGCGGCTTTCATTTTCCTTCTACATACAATCGTATTTTCCCCGCTGCTATTATTAAAGATTCGAAATATTGCCTATAACAATAAATAATAAATGCTTTGTAACAGCGCGATAGATTCATGTTAGAAAAGCAGGGCATAACACAGAAGGCCGTGATAAAAACATTTTATCAGCGTAATATCCTTGTAATAACTCTTGTGTCGTAGTACAAAAATCAAGAACGGCTTCGATAGAATATCTATCACGTTGACGCTATGCCCTCAGTTCACCTTCGGCGTGCCCGCACTTGACGCCCGATGCTGTCACGCACCAAGCAGGCGTCAGATGAAGTGGGAGAAGCCGCCTTGGTGCTGGGGCTGGTGGCAGATGCCGGCGCGCTAAACGTGTCTGGTCCACCGGGTCTGTCGAAGGCGCCGGCGATGGTGGACACGACCAGGCTTGTGATGAAGGTGAAGTATATGGCGTTCGCGGCGATGGCCGGTGTGACCGAGATGGCGGCGAACACGAGGAAAGCGTCCAGGGTGCCGAGCGTCGGCGCGTGAGCACAAATCGCAGCTTAGCTTGAGCTGGTACTTTGGCGGCGGCGCGATCTCGTTCATGGCTGCTGCGTCCGGAGGAGTCCAGGCCACCGCCGCCAGCTCCGGCGCCGACGGTGCTGCACCCATGTTCTCGCCGGTGGTCGAAGGCCCAGAGGGTCTCGTGACGGGGCCCCTGCTTTCCGTCGTGCCTTCAGTACGTCGACCGGCCTCCTTGCGAACTTCGACGCTAATGCGAGCTACAAAGGTGCCGCGCCACATGAAATGGAACGCTGGCACGTGCGGTCGTCTTCTTTCGCGTGGAAACACGAGCGGGTCTGATGATGATGATGATGATCCTCTGTACAAATGGCGCATAGCCACCGTGGGGGATCGGCCAAGAATTGGGCGTTTTGGAGAAAATTGACTTAAAAAATGAAAAAAAGAAAGAAAAAAGGAAGACGAATTCCGCTCGGTGTTATAATTAAGTATTATAATGAGCTGTTTTAGGAAGGCAACCGATTCGAGTCAATGATACAGTTCTGCATTGCAGTGCAAACATTCTGGTGGCTGTACCCTAATGCGGAAGCTCCAAACGAAACCAAGACGGGGGCGTTCAAGCTGAGGCCGAGCGGGTCTAACAAATGGATTCTTTTCTTTTTAAGCGAAGCTTTATAGGCTCACAAGTTTCGGCGGTCGCGGAGGTGGTGGGGGTGGTGGTGTCATGCTGAAAAGTGGGCCGATCCTGGTGATGGTGCAGAAAGGGTCCAAGCTCGATGGCACATACCAGGAACAAAAAAGAAAGAGAGAAAGAAAGAAAGAGAGCAAGAGACAAAGATACAGAGAAAGAAAGAAAGAAAGAGTGAAAGCGAGAGACAGAGAAAGAGATAGAAAGGGAGAAAGCGAGAGAGAAAGAGTCAGAGAAAGAGAGAGAGAGAGAGAAAGAAAATCACCAGCCCCTTCCCTGTCGAGAAAATGGGGGTAAGCGAAGGTTGTCGTGTGTGTGCTTGACCTACTACTTTCCCTTCCCTTTCGTACTACTTTTCGTTTCCTTTCGTGGTATTTTTCGTACCCTTCGCTTCTACTTTTGTTTCCCTTTCGTGCAACTTTTTCTTCCGATGCGTTCTATGTTTCCGCTGAACGATGCGCTGTACGATGTATACATTTAATAAAAATTTATGTTTTATTACCGTGACATGTCGTGAACTTTACGTTACCCTGACGAAGGTCAGATACGTACACACACGACAAGCTTCGCTTACCCCCATTTTCTCGACAGGGGGAAGGGCTGGTGATTTTTTTTCTAATTCATCTCCCACAAACTTATCCTTTAGAACGTCACTAACGCCGCTCTCTTTGTCAGCTGTAATATTTTCAATTATTTTTAGAACTGTGATACCACTTAATTTCGTCTGAGTGTTTTTCTGTTCAGAATGCCCCTGTTTCGATTTTCGTGTCTGGTTAATCATTAGATAGGGAATTGCGCGTCATGAGAGTCACCAAAGTAAATCGTAGTGAATTCCAACGGCAGATTCGGAGCAATGCCGGAGCAACATAGTTCCTCATGCCCAGGTATCCATACGATGCCTATAGGTATCCGGAGGTGTTTGGTAACGCTGGCGCATTGTTCCTCGAGAATTTGCACTCTTTGCTGAATCTTGCACGTGCGCTCTAAATCTGTAAGCATAACTGCGCGCGTGGCTTGTTTAAGCTTGTTAATGCTGTGAGTTGTGAATGCTGTTGAATGCTGTGAGTTTGGCCCAGTGGGCCGAACTGTGCTCTTTATTGAGAGTGGTGCCGTGGCCGCTTGCAACAGCGTGTGCCAAGGCTTTATGATCGGCATTGGTATCGGTGTACAAGTGTGCGAGAGTGTACGGTGTACAAGTGTACAAGATCGCCTTTAGTTACACTCGGTTCGGATTATGCCCCCGTGCAGCTGAAGGAGCATATCCTGTGTGGATAGATTGTTTCGATAGCTAACAAGTTGTAAAATAGGTGGTTGGACTTTTCTTTAGGTGCGGTATAAGCCTGTTGAGGACGATACGTTCCATAACTCAACTAATAGGAGTCTCAGGAATGTGGGTCTCAGATTAGCTAGTGCGGGTTCCTTGCCTGGCCTAGGTATGGATATGATCGAGGTTCCTTTCACTCCGGTGGCAGCACTGCAGCGTCCGATATACTCGTACTATTCATTAGCTTGAGGTCAAACTGGAGATTCTTCTTCGAGAGATTGCGATGTTGCGCCCCCGTAATGGAGCCGCACTTGCGGCCTCATTTGATGACATATCGGAGACAGCTTTCTTTAGTTCCGCTGTTTTTTAGTTAACCCGTGAACATGGGGTCCTATGGATCCGCCCCGACGTACTCCTTCTAAATGAATATTGTTTACTTGCGCTATGGGTACCTCTCGAACTTCATTAAATAGCTGGTCTATAGACGGCGAAGATGTCGCGAGACGAATCGTCTTGTATACCCATCCGTACTGGCCCTGGAGACGGGCCGGTCAGCGGCTCTGTTCTTTGCGGAATTACGCAATGAAACAAAATGTACAGAAACATCCTCACTGCAACAAATATCCGGCTTTAAAATCATAATTTTTTAAGCGAAGCTTTTTTTGGATCCTCAATACCCTAGAGTTTGGCGTGGCTATTTGTTCAGTTTCTCGTAGAGTAAACTGGGCCGATCCTGGAGAATATATGCAATCCGCGGTCATGCGGTCACGTGGGCGGAAGAGCATCGGTAAGGCTGAGGATGTTCAGCATTGGGCAGTGTGTGACATTTGCACTTGAGTCTCATGGGAACACAATCATTTTCAAAGCTAAGAACTAGCATCTTGTCGGGCAAGCACGTACGTACTCGCTATGCTGCAAAACGCCGTGCAGACCATGCGCGTTACCGCGAAGTCAAAGACACAAAGCTTCTTCAATGCGAGAAGAATGTGAACAGGTCCTTGTTCGTAGTTGACAAGAAAATTAAATTAAACGCGTCATTTGCCTGTTTGTAAAGCATTTAATTAAGCCCTGAAAAAGACAAGGTTCCTTGTCGAAACTTGGCGCCAGCGACATTTCTTGTTCTATGTGACCTATGTGACTTGGGTCCTGTGTGACTTATATTCAGGACATGCTTGCGCTTTGTCGCAAGGTTGACGAGAAGATGCCGGAAGCGGAAAAGGTCGCGCACATCCTCAAAGGAATCGCGGACGATGTGTTTCGTCTCCTCGTTTTTAAGAACTCTTCGACAGTGCAGGAAGCCCCTATTTCATATCGAAGGTTGTCCTGGACCTCTTGCACTCCTGCGCTACAAAACACAAGTTGACAACGGCGAACGACACTTAGACCAATGGCCTCACAGAGCGTCTTAATAGAACTATCAAAGACATGCTCGCTATGTATGTTTCCGCCGACTACCATGATTGGGACGCCGCTCTGTCCTTCGTAACATTTGCCTATAATTCCTCCCGACATGACTTGGCGGGTTTTTCTCCGTTCTACCACTTGTACGGAAGAAATCCCACACTGTCATTTGACACACTCCTTTCCACCGTTCTTGACTCGTCGTCAGAATACGCCCATGACACCATCTTCAGAGCTGTGAAGGCCCGCCAGATTACACGCATGCCCCTTACCGCTTCGCAGGAAAAGCAACGACGCTTCTATGATGCCCACCACCGCGATGCCCACTTCAACCCTGGTGATATGGTCCTTTTTGAACACCGTTACGGCGAGTTGACCTTTGCGAAAAGTTGATTTTGCCTTACTCTGGCCCGTACCGGGTCTTGCGCCAAGTGATCGACGTCACATGTGAAATCACGCCCCTCGATTGCACGAAGTCTCGACCTTCCATCGACGTCATCCACGTCACGCGCCTCAAGCGATACCACTCGGACGATCTAGCAAGCAACGGGATAGCGCCGTCGCTGCCGGGGGTGATATTACCAAGCACTGCTCGAAACCAAGCTGAAGACAGTACAGAAGACGACGACGTTCTCTTATTTCGCGCGGACTGGTTTTCCATCTTGTATGCCTTGTATGTCAGTGGATGCATTGTAATTATCCTGTCAATATAATTGAAACCTCTCTTGCCCCGTAACAATATTTTTATTGGTGGTCTTTCATCTAGTGCGGATATCTGTAATAGAGTAAAAAGTATTAATATACCAAAGGCATTTCTTATGCGTGCGTGCGTGTGTGTGTGTGTGTGTGTGTGTGTGTGTGTGTGTGTGTGTGTGTGTGTGTGTGTGTGTGTGTGTGTGTGTGTGTGTGTGTGTGTGTGTACGTGTGCGTGTGCGTGTGTGTGTGTGTGTGTGTGTGTGTGTGTGTGTGTGTGTGTGTGTGTGTGTGTGTGTGTGTGTGTGTGTGTGTGTGTGTGTGTGTGTGTGTGTGTGTGTGTGTGTTACCAAAATGATGTTTACGAAAGAGTTTATATTGCAGTCAAATATAGCAAAGTGTACTGTTGGGTGTCCGAGCGACCACGAAGGTTCTATAGCTGGTTCCGTAGCAGGGAGAATTCACTGTGGCCAATCACAGTTGTCGACCGTTCTCAATATCCCGCCCATGATTGGGCACCGTTGCAACGGGCTCCTTAGCAACTTGGCAACCAAGCGTCAAAGCTGTTCCCACGCTTGAAGTTGGCCCCTTCCAAGAATTGGTGGCCTCTCCGTGACGGTCAGCTTGTCAGTCAGGAGACTGGCCTTCGCGGAAGCTACCGCCGAGCCCCGTCGTAGTCCGGGCGGGTGCTGGTGCTTCACGGAAACACAGCAAGAGCGACGTTGCCGTTTTAGCGACGCACGAGTCTGATTTCTCATTGCAGCCTGGCGTCTAATTATCGTCCATGAGTCCCAGGTGACGGGGACGCTCCCCGGCCTCGTGAAACGACGAAGCGTGAAGAGGACTCCACAGCTGCACGTCCGTCGATGAAGCATCCTTTGTCCCGAAGGACCGCCAGGCACAACAGTACTCCAATATGTTAGCGTCCAAGTTAGAATTACAACACATGGTTTATATGAGCGGTTTATGTCCCTACGAGCCGAATTATGATAGATAAAAGTTGCAAAACATCATAAATTTTTGTACCTCTCGTGTGGCATACAGATTGCACATTGTCTAGTCATTGACAATATGTAAATCCTCTCCCAAACTTTTGCGCACTATTGTATTCTTGTTATGTTTCTTGTCATGCCACAAAAAGTTTGACTCAACTGTGGATATTCCTGTTCATTTTCGTTGAAGTTTGAAGGCTGGAGATTCATACGCATAATATGAAAATTATAACTGCTAATGCGCATAGTCCATACAGAAAGAACATATACAATTATATGCCTGGGTATTCAGCATGCACAGAGTTCAAGGCCGAGATTGTGTTAAATTGGGATGAATGTGGTGGCACTGCTGTTAGTCATGTTAGTAAGTTGCCACTGAATTTTCTGTCATGCATGGCATTAGATTTATTGGTTGCAGAAATTAAATGCTAAAGCAGGCTGGCATTTAGAAGGCAAAGGGGTGCAGTGCCAAGGCATTTTGTGAAATGTAGAGATTGTCAATTACTTTTTTAATTCTTTTGGCGGATAGGGAAATGAGAGATACACTACATGTATTCGCACCCTAAATGGGAATAAATATATGTACACATGGGCATGGGATTATATCAAATTGTGGAATTACTGCCATTATAGTGGGTTCCATTCAAATAATATTTATTCTGGATGGACGATAAAGAATACTTTATACAGTTGCATGGTTTGTGCGACCTCAGCTCATACTATTGGCATTTTAGGGGTTAAAATCAAGGGTGTTCTGGGAAGCTGGGGCTCCTTGTTCACTTTTGCAGACTTCAAGTTAAAATTTTTGGAGGACGCTTAAGCTTCGCCTTTAATAATGGAACGCGTTAGCATTCAAAGATCCCAGACTGTTTGTGAGGCTTCCCGGCAACTGCAGCTTTGTTTTTTTTTCTCTACCTTCGCCTCGGCGCACCGCTGCCGAGGAGGCGAGCGGCATCTGGATGGTGTTTTTGCAAGGAACACCGACCGGGGCGCGCCGCTGCATGATTGATAAAAATGCTGGAAAAGAGAGTTTGTGTTTGAGTTTCCGCGTAAGAAAATTACGTTTTCTCGTATGTTCAAATTACAATACGACGCCATCATACCTGTAGGTTGTGGTTAAGTCATACTTTACGATTTTTCTGACGCATTTTACTTTGAGAAATTCAATTAGTTCACCAGCACCTCTGCGCCACGCGGAGGTCCTTCCTGGTCGGGGTTGTTCGGGATGATTTTCTTGGCCGCGGACGCCGACGCCGGATTTTCTGCAACAAGGGGCCCTTAACGCTATTGCGTTAAAAGGTGCTTGGAGTGAGGAAGGGCAGGTTACGAGCACACACGCAGGAAATCGGTATGTCGTTTTGCACCGGTAGGCCTACATGCCCAAAATAAGTTTTTCCTCAATAACAAAGGGAATGGCTGTTTGGTGCATGTACATGTGTGTATAAATAATGTATGTGTGATCATATATATAGAACAAAAATTATTCAATAAATGAAGGTTTTTTATCAGCTGAGGATTTTCATTGCGTATTTCAAACAACCATGTATAAGGGCGCATACTCTCATTCAAGTGTCTGGCTTGTACTCATTCAGAGCCGATATCTGATAGAATATTTCTGTTCCTTCGTTCCGCTTAAGCAAACTTTGAAAAGAAATTATGCAGATCCAATGCACATCAGTCCATACGAAGCGATGTTTCAGTCAAGTGGTCAGTGTTAAGAGGAAGCTTTAGCTCGGGCCCAATTTACTCCAATGCTTCCTATTCAAATACATTTAAAACGCAGAAACGCTTTTCCGAAATAACCACATGGCCGATTTTAATGAAATCGGTTGCATTTGAGAGAAAAAGTTCACTTCTAGTGACTGTTAGCAATGGAATTTCGATTTACGGCCTGAAAATTTTAAAAGAAATTCTCAAAAATTGGTAAGCTTGGAAAATAATATATAAGCATGGAGTTTACACATTTGTAGCTCTGCACCATGAATAGATAACACACTTCTGTAAGATGCATCCATTAGAGCATTCAAAGCGTACAAATTTTATGTAGCAATTTATATCTTATGTGAATTTGTTAAATTGTTTACAAGGGTTTTGCAAAAGGCCTGCTCACATATTAATGGTCGATTTGAGAACCATGTATAATAGATTAATTTTGTCCGCTTTAGATGTACTATTATATGCAATTTACACAATTCTGATCTCTTTTTCATCGATGAGATACAAACCTGTAAACAAGATAGTTTCGTTTCCTGAAATTTTGCAATTTTCAACAATTCTTGTTAAACAATTGACGCCCTAAATTGAAAGTTCTTTACCAACTGTCACTAGATTTTTACTTTTTCTTTTATATGCGATAAACTTCATCATATTTGGGGAAGTGATTGCTGAGAAAAACGATTTCTCCTTTCGCACGTATTTAGATAGGAGCCCCAGAGGTAAATCTTCCTCCTAAATCCTATGCCTAACGGCAATACGAACAATTGTGCTTGCTTTAATTCTTTATATGCAGCGTGCAATCTTATAAAATGTTTATGTTTATCCGCCACAAAGGTCATAACTTTAATCCCATGCAATATTTATAGTTATGCACTACACCGCTCACAAGCTATGCCGAAACGAAAACACCAAATGAGGCGGATACAGACTGAGACATCTAGGTAGCGATGCCTTAAAGAATTTAAGGATTCTGTACCTTTTGCGCCACAGCACAGCACATAAACATTCTGGAAGACTGACCAAGAATGATCACACACCCAGTGGCGCATTCTGAAGGGTTACATCAAAAGTAAATCAAACAATCGGTTGACTATAATGTGAGAAATCGGTGTACTCTAGAGATACCTATGAGCCGGCCGTATATGTCCAGACTTTATGCAGCAACTTTACTTTTATTTATCAGACAGAAGAGAGGTGCACTTACTCGCCTTATTTTGTCGGTCACAATACACGGGTTAAACATGTATAAGACCATTTGCTAGTAACAGCATTCGGCGCACATATAAACTTCCTATGTATATCCGAGACTACATCCTCGAGATACCGACCGACGCGTCAGCATCCAGCAGCCACGCCAAACCCGGATGTGTAGCCAAAGATAGGTTCGATGTAAAGTATGGGATTATATATGAGTAAAATGGCGTTTTTGTGAAAAAATCCCGCTCCTATTAGTTTGTCAGCTGTGCATGCATGAAAGTAACAAGCACTGACGCACTCTAGCACTGATGAATTTAGATCGGCAACAGACGTAAATGGTCTCTACGCCACTTCGCGTATGCGGGCAATTAATGTAAACACAGGCAAATTCGCGCGTGAGCAAGACAGCCAAGCTTACTGTTATATGAGTAAAAATCAGTGCGATCCTGTTGATCCAGATTTTTGTCGCCACGCAAATTAAGTAACTGTTCGCGTCTACCTTGACATAAAACACCGTTTTCTTTTTCGCTCCGCGGACATTCTGCCTTTAGTATGGTGTTCAAGACATGTCCCACGATAAACGCCACTGTGTTGACATCTCCTTCGCACTTGGATCACACGCGCAGCCAATATATACATTCAAGGGACCCGATTCTTGCATACGTGCCACAAGGCAATTAAGAAAAAAGTGTGCGTGCTCCTGTATCGGCGATTTCTGAAGCGCTCTTGTAGCAATCGATGAAAATACCAATTTCTGAGGTTTAACGTTACTAACTAGAACTAGGGCAATTAGGCACGCAACAGAAGGTTCCAAACTGGGGCTATTAAGACCTGGGGCGAACAGGTGTGTTTACATCTTGCCTTTTATCCAAATGCGACAGCTATACGACGAGAAAAACGGTAGAGGTTAGCGATCAGCAGTGGAACATCGTGTCTATTGCGCAGCCACGTTAGGTGACAGTCAAGCTTATGTTTACACGCCAACATCAATATACGCGTATACACATGCAGGAGGCCCCAACTGTCGCTGATCGGAGGTATATATGGACACGAAGCAGCTCCGCATGAAAGAAAAATGTGGCTAGTTTATATGCCAAGTAACGACGCTGACTGCAAATTTAAAGGAGTACCTGTAGATGCGTAAACCAATTGAAACAGCCGTAAGACAGTCCGGGTTCAAATCCTGTTGTGTGTTTGTGTGTTGTGCTTATGTTCTGTGAAATACCACGATGTGCAGATGTACGAAAACTTGCGTACTCGCCATGCCTTGACTGCACTGTGTAAATAGAGAGTTTTAGCGTGCCGGTATTACGGTTAACGCAAGCGCACTGGTCGTTTTACCGGATGAGCGGAGGCACAAATGTGAACGGCCTTCACGGTGCAGCCAACTAATGTTGTTCGGGGGGGGGGGGGGGCTCAGGTTGGAGCGCGGCCTCCTCCTTAGAGAAGTTTTCGAGGGATCAAATACATGACTAATAACTGCATTGTCAATGCCATTGTATATTAGATGCTGCAAACGAATTATTGAACGCTACGCACTGTCAAGTAAATTAAGTATTTTTTCATAAAAGAATATATTCGTATGGCCTAAAAATTCTGGCAGAAATAACTGATATCAATGCGGCCGCGTTTTTTTGTCTATTTATTACGGAAAGAAAATATCACGCGGACATTAGAACTATATCAGTTCGAAACCAGCACAGCAGTGTATACAGCTGATATGAAGAACGTAAAGGCCGTGAAATGAATAAGTTGAGGGCAAACATTTTGATGAATCTTCGTCAGCAGAGCTCAACCAGACAAATAAGGGTAATATTGCATAATCAAGTGTATTTTACTTTGCTACCTGCGTAAATTTTCGGCAGCAACACCATTACGTCGCTGCCGAAAATTTCCGCTACCAGCGAGGTATAATACACTGGGTGACTGCATTATTAGCTCTAATTGTCTGGTTGAAATGTGCACCGCCAGGTGTCTGCACCGTGCAGGCCATTCGATCACGTTTATGCTTCCGCTCATTCGGTAAAACGCCCAGTCCGCTTGCGTGTACCGGAATACGGATACGCAAAAAATCTCTAATATAAACAAAAAGAAAGTGCCATTGTGGGACACATTTTTTTCAGAGCACGCGGCGTATACGATAGGCTGCATGTACTTGGACCGCATAGTAAGCGTCGTTATTTTGAAATTTTGTGCCACATAAAAATGCCCCATTTACACGGCAAGCTGCATCGCATACGCGTCGTCTTTTTGAACTTTTGCACCACATAGAAAAGTCCAACTAACACACAGGCCACATAACTGCGAGCCATGCAACTATATGGTCACGGTTACACTGTAAGCCACATATACTTGGTCCGCAAAGTAGGCGTCGTTATTTTGAACTTTTCTCCTGAATAGACGGCGCATGTTATAAGCAGGATTTGACTGAGAGTGTACTGTTTTCTTCTTACTGATTTTATGCTGCCCCCATTTTTTACTGCTTCCTCAGCCTATCCGATGCTATAATTTCGAAAATCGTTTATTTTCTTATTATCAGCTTTTAGAAATCAGCCAATTCAATCTGGGTCCGAATTCACAAAGCTTTTAGTTCGTAAGTGCTCTCTGCCATTGGCCAGCCGTCTTCGCTTATAATTATGTCCAGCATCAGGATTGATTGAAATTTTCTCTTCCGAACAATTCTAGTGTAAGACGTTTTCCTGAATTAGGGTCCTCATCTCACGAGTGCGACATTGGAGAAACGCGTGCCACACGCGTGTGCTCATGTATTCTAAATATATTTCTTCCTGAAGCTGTTTCAGATCATCGGGTTTGCGTCTAGATACTGCAGCTTCAGGGTTTCCGATGCGTCAGGCAAGTCACCAAGTTTTGCATTGACAACAGCTTTAAAATCCTCAAAATGTTTACTTAATGAAGCAACAGTGCGAGCCATAACAGCAAGAGCGATTAGAGGTCTGCGGTCACAATAGAAGCATGAAGGAAAAAAAAACACTATTTCTTCGCCTGTGTGCGAAGAAATGCAGGGACCGGAGTTGACCGGAAGTCTGATCACGCGCTTTGAAGTCAGAACAGCCAATTTTTTCGCCAAGGGCTTCAAAAATGTTGAGGCAGTCTTCTCCTTGAGTGACAGGGATGCCTTTAATTTCCATGTTGTTGGAGCGAGAGTACTTTTCAAGCTGAAAAACCTTGCGCTGGCGCCATTGGTTATCTTCTACTAATTTGTTGTTTGAGGTGGCTAGGTATTACTCGGTATCCAGCAAAGCTCAATTTCACAGCTTCGTTCTAGAGGTTTACCGTGTTCAACCAAATATACTGCACTATCGATTGATATTTTGTTCCTACGTAACATATCACTATTAGTGAACCCAGGGAGGGGCTGTAGATAACAGATTCGGACCAATTATATGGCTTCTTGGTGTGCTTTATCGTCATCGGTATGCCGAAAGTGTTCATGTTACATACACCAGCCCAAGCAGGAGGGGCAGATACATGATAATAAAGACAATGATAGATTGGTACATACAATAGTACAACAGTCAAGTAATAGACAACAATACGCTATAAATACAACACATTAAGGATAGAATAAAAACTACAATGAATACATATACAGTAAAGTAAAATGCTTACGAAAATGTCAGTTATGTCTACTTATTGCCATTAAAACTGCTTAAACGTAATGTTCTTCAGCGTACACTTTGCTTATCATGCTCGTTCACGACTCAAAAATGTTTTGGCACGTTATTAACGCGTCTGAGGACAATTCCACAACGTTAACTGAATCTAACAGACCAACTGAATCCGACGATGAATGACCGTTTGCACTTTATTCCGTTTTTTTTTTGCCTTAATTTTGTCATATCTTCTGGCCATCAACTTCCTTTTTTACAGTGCGGCAACTGTTATTTCCTTTACCCTAAATTTCTATTGTGCTTTTATATAAAGTGTTTTTTTCTGTTGCGTCACACATCATATCAGTGTCAAAATGGTGCACTCAGTGGCAGATAACATTAAATGTAGCAAAGTCAACTTTGCTAAGAATACCGAGGAAACAAAATATATCTAACTTTTCTTACACTATCGGATTCACCCAACTCCTTTTAAAGAGTACAAATATCTTGGATTAATGATATCAAATGACTTAAGGTAGGTCACCACCTTCGAGAAAAATTTTCACAGTAACGGTCCAAAAGTTACAACTGCACTTTTGGTGTGTAAAGCTTAGTTATTTTGAATGTTTAAAATCAGAAAATTGCAGAAAATTAAAATTCTTTTTTTTATAAAAATCAAAATGTGCCGAAATATGCATGTTGCGCCAACAGTCATAAGTGAAATATGGTCGATGCGATTCAAATGCGACTTGGCAGGTATGTAGTGAGGACAACAGTCTGTGCATCTAAGCACCATCATCACCGTATCTCAAAGCCGAGGCGCGTTATCATAAAAAAACTAATAAAGATGATATCCGGCAGGTTTTTTTTTACGCAATTGGTCATAGTATAAAAAGTTACTGCTCGTTTTCATTAGTTCTGCTTGAATGCACAGCTCTATGTATAACAAAACAGCACGCAAAATTTTACGCGAAAATATTTATTACACGGAGAGTTATCACTGTTCGCGCAACTGCACATAGCAAAAAAACATGTTTTGAGAAAAAAGGGTTTAAAGATTTCAAATGAATGTTTATGTAATAAAAAAACATCAGAAATGCCTAAAATCCACCAGGTTCTTAGCTTGGGCCCTCCTTGGAAGCGGCGCGGTCTCCTTTTGAGCGAGCTGATGCACGGATTTTTTTTTTTCTTGCCTGCTTTGCGTCTCCACCTGAGTTGCGCGCGGCCTTCCTCACACAGCAGCAGTCACTGGTCAGGCATGCCATCGTCGTGTAGTGGCCGTGTTTTTCATATTTCATAGAGTACACAGACTTTTTTCTTGAGTGGATAGCGCTAAATGCACGATGTTCAAAAAGCGCACGAAAAAGCACACGCGACACAGACGCAAACGCCACGCGAACGCGTGCAAAGTAAACAGAGTGTGCTCTCTCGCCCCGTAGCCCTCCAGTGGAATTTTTTAATGAACTCAGAAAATGACTTGCACTTGAAAATGAACTAAAGCATACTAAAATGACGTAATATGCATTCTGAGAGACATTTATGATGAGGTAACAGATTCCGTGGTATCAGAAACCTTCAGTTTCGGTTTCGGACGCATGTAGGAGGGGTTGGAAAAATCGCCAGAACTTTTTAACCGCTTGAGCTATCAAAATAATTCTTTTTGCTAAATATTCTTCAATAGACAGGGAATCTAAAAATGTTAATTTTAAAAAATCGATTTTTTTTCAAAAAGTCCGTTTTCGAAGGTGGTGACCTACAATGGAAGGCACTGGTCTCCATTCAGCACCACATAAAACAAAGCTCCTAGCCTATAGCACCTTTGTCAGACCAATACTTGAATACATTGACGTTGTTTGATTCCCGCCTACAAATACATTAATTAATACACGGGAAGGAGTTCAAAGAAAAGATGTTATGTTTATATTTAACAAATACCGTTTATCTGATTCCCCCTGAGAATTAATTGACAAAGCTGGAATCCTCACCTTACGTCACAGCGCTAAACTCGCACGCCAGAAATTATGGCACAGTTTTTCTTAATCAGCTTAGCATTGATAGTTCCAGGTATCTATCTAACCTGGCAACTAGACAGTCACCAGCACAAAAATCCCTAAACTCTACAGGTATACCGATTCTTTTTCCTCAGGCGATTAGGGAATGGTAGTCTGCCTACATGTATAACTAGTTCCATTAATTTAGACAATTTAGTGTCATTACTCGAAAGCCACTTTCGTGTTTCGCAGAGATGAACTGTAACCGAGTAATTTGGTCGCAAGCACTTTTCTATAACATGTTAATTAAGACATGCATTGCTGTTTCATATATTTTCCTAATGCCTTACGATATGCTTGTCACTTTGTATAAAGTTCAGATAATAGATTATACAACTTATTCATTTTGTAACCACTCGCAATTTCTTTTATTATGTTTGTTATTTGTATTATTGCTTCGCATTAAGTTGGAATTATGCTGCACGACCTATTCCTTTTGTACCTAAACTCGCATTTATTTTAATATGTGTGTGTCCTTCTTACTAAAAGCCCCGCTGGGATTGCCAGTATTAAATAAATAAATAAATAAATAAATAAATAAATAAATAAATAAATAAATAAATAAATAAATAAATAAATAAATAAATAAATAAATAAATAAATAAATCAGCTTTACACGATTTGGCGTACGAGGACACAACGATAACTTCTGCGACGCGTAGTCTTTTTTGGTATTCTTACGCGACAACACTGTACATGTTTTCTCTTTCTTTACACTGTTTACTCCTCCCCAATGTTGGGTAGCCAACTAATGGCTATTATTGTGGTTAACTACCCCACCCGCGTTCACATCCTTTCTCTACGTCTCTGGACGCGGCAGGGAGATCTAGCCTGGGAATCGAGTTGACGATTTCATTACACAGTCACGCTATTGTTTCAGCGCCGAAATCGATATTAACTTGCGGGATGGTCCAGAGTAGGCGCGTAAACATCCTTCTAAGTGGGCAGCAAACGCTGCGTAGTTTACATTTTGTTAAGTGTAGAGAAAGAAAGCCTTCAGTGGTGCATCCTGCAGGGGCGTTAGTGGTCTGCAGCCGTTTGGAGTGCTGAAACACCACGAACCCGGTCACATGTGTGTCGAATCCACCCGCGTCCCAAGCCACACGTGGTTCAGCGGTGTCTATAGGAAAAAGGAGGATCCTAGTGACTATAAGCTGATGATGAGTATGTTACATTTCTTTATAACCCCTCTACACCCAGGTCGCAGGATCTGGTGTCAGAATTTCGACCGTCACGCGAAGCAAATGAGGATGCACACGACGGCTTTCCGCCCCAATTCCAAAAGGAATTTGCAGACGCTGGTGGGAGGCAGCGCAGCGTGGAGGACTCGCTCGTCTCTAAAGAAGCCAGCAGTATGGCAGGACACCATGCAGTAATGAGGCGCACCTGCAGTGTGCCGGTCTACCGAGCAGTATAAAAGCGTGCACTGTCGGCGCAGAGCATTCCGACGTTCGGAGACGAGTATGGCGAGGACGAAGAAGCAACCGTCTCCGGAAGAAGAAGCGGCGCGGCAGGAAAGACGACGACAGGAAGCTGCTCGATCACGGTCCCAACGACGACGTGCCGACGCAGAGTTCCGAGCAAGGGAAGCCGAGGCTATGCGACGGAGAAGATCCGAAGACCCCGAGTTTCGAGTGAGGGAGGCGGCGTCGCGGCAACGGTATATATACGAAGAGACTCATCGGGAAATAAAAGCCAAGTTGAAGCCACCAGCTCCGCTGTTTCGCGACGTTAAGTCAGCGAAGCTACGCTGATTCCCCCCCCCCCCCCCTCTTAATCTCAATTAGAATATCAGCTACCTGCGTTTCACGCCATCTTCCTCACGCCATCTTCCTGTCATTTAAGATTACGCCAACCATTTCTCGTTCCGGACCGCGCAGTAAGAATCACTGCGCGGCCCTTAACCTTTTCCTCAAGTTACCTTATGATTCTCCAAATTTCAACCGTACAGACACCGAAATAATGCCCTAATTATACACTTCTCTCTTCAACGATATTATAAAAGTGTTGTTCATGACTTCAGTATGCCTGTGATATGCTCTCCAACGAATATTTATTCGTCTGGAGATTTATTTCTCACGATTCTGGTCCTCGTGAATTATCCTTAATAAACATACACTTGTACAATTTCAAGAGGCCACTGATTAATTACGATCTATTGTTCCCTTGCCAGACTATCAAACAATACTTAGGCCTTTGGTAAACCTAACGTCTATAGACTTTGCAAATTCAAGTCCTCGAACATTTGTTGCAAGTCCAACGTTGTTGAACAGGACCATGTCATCAACATCCGCAGTTCGCCGAGATATTTACCGTTAATCATTACAACTTATCCTCCCCAACCTAGCGTTTTGAATACGTCTTGCACTGACCGGTACATAACAATAGAAATACAGTGTCCGGTTGGCTGGCACCCTTCTGAAGATGATTTTTTCTAGTTTTTTACGATGAAATATGGTATCGGATGAAAGTTCTGTTAATATTTCCTAAGATACTGAAGTATTCTCTTTTCCTTGACCACGCAATGTCTTCGTGACTGTTAGTGTCTTTACTGAATCGAATACCTTTTCGTAATCTGTGAAGACCGTATGAGGAGATTGACTGTATTCTGCATAGTCCTCATGTTGTGTCGTTGAGCGCAATAAGGGCGGGAAGAAACGATGTGGGAGTACTCATTCACCTGATTTATGACGCGGATGTGATCCATTGTTGCCCATGTCTTTCCAAAGTCCTTCTATCCTCTGGTCTGACTTTAGAATCAGGACAAATGTCCTGATTCTTTAAATTATCTTAGTAAATAACCTATACAATAGTGAACTTGCAGTAGTCCATAATTATTCAATTCTTTCTCCTTTCCTATGGGTTCATATTTTGTTGACATTCTTCCATGTAGCTTTATCATCGTGCCTGGAGGTTTTAGATTTACAATCCCTTTCATTTACACCTGTTAATTAGCATTGCTACACTGACTGCTTCCTTTTTGTCTATTGCTGTAAAATCATCGATGTTCCCCGCTATGTCCTTGTGTATTAAAAATCCTACGTCCTATTTTCTCTTCCCATTGAGGTCCCTGTAGCTGATGTTGTGCTTATCCAGTAGTGTATACGCCTAACCAAGTTTTCCTAACCTCGCAAAGCCTTATGACAGACCAGGTAACGCTCGATGATTCCTCAAAGAGCCCCGTGACTCTTGACTCAAAATGGTTCACGTGATGGACGTTGCTAGGTTTCGCTTGGACTGGCTTCCCGTTCGCTTTCGGATATTCTTAGCACGCTCTGCTGCGCAGCAGGTTTGACCATCACCTTGGTCAGCGGCTCCGCAGCTGCCAGAGGCTGAGGGACAAAAGTTATTGTTGAGAGATTCACGAGTTCTACACAACACAGGTGTGGTCCGTGAAGCTACGCGTATTTTTATTGGAATGGGAGATGTATGGTTGACTGCTTCATAATGAAACTGCATGATGCAGGAAAGGCAAGTCACGAGATAGGGTAGGCAGGAAAAAGGAAAAAAAGAAAATGTGCGCGGGTCTTATGTCTTATGCGCCGTGAGAATTAGGCGACGAAGCGACAATTGCCCGATGAAGACGCGTGACGACGACAGAATGATGACCATGGCGGGACGTGCAACGACGCAATGAAGATGACGGCCCGGTTACAAATAAATGACGACGATCGCGTGACGACGAAGTAATCACGACCACGTAATCACGACGACGGAATGACAAAGACGGCATAACGACGAAGGCATGACGACAATAGATTGACGATGATAAAGCGAAGCCGACGAACTGACGACGACAGAATGACCACGACGACTGCATAAACACGACTCGTGCAGAGTCGACCATGGCATAACGACGAATGCATGACTACGATGGATGGCGACAACAGAGACACTACAACAGAACGATGACAACGGTATATCAACGAGGGAATGACGACGATGAGAATAAAGGGGACGAAATGAGGACGACGACGTACAGCGTGTGACGACGAAGGCGTGTTTGTGTCGGAGCTGACGTCTGTGTTTGCGCAGATCACCCGCCGCCCCGGGTCACCTCGATTTGCACTGTATATCCGATGCGGGTATAGCCAGCACCCGCAAAGTGGGAGTAAGAGGCAAATAAAGCTTCCTTTCATTACGAATAACAGTGAATAAATTTATTACACGTAAGTTATTGTACCCCCCCCCCCCCCTTGCATGCGCTCCTCCACTGCCTAATCAATTTAACGCAGGTGTTGAGTAACAGCTAGGTAAAACCAGTGACAATCGTTGCATGATACATTTTGTGAAATTTAAGCTCTTGATTCAAAATATGTAGCAACGAATTTGTATTTTACTTCGCTTCTCTACTCACTGAGGGCTGTGCACCGTCCGTCTTGTATTTCATGTGTAGCCGTTTGTGCAACTTCTGTTGCATACGACCTGTAGGTTGTTACGCTGTATGGCGCAAATTACGAAGCAAATCGAGCAATCCCAACTAATTATTTCGTCGATCATCATAATTATCCTCGCATTTAATGTGCAGGCCACCACTTTGTTTATATCCGAAAACAACGTTCGTGCATCGGCAGTAACCTTTGATTTAAGATCTGTCCCGATAATTATAGCAAATAATATTTTGCATATATGTTTGCGCGGTCGCAGCATGATTCATTCAGAGCAACTGCAATAAATTGGCCTGCTTCACAGCAATAGATGGAAGGACAGCCGTCAATGCAATCGATCCAAGCAGAAGCGCAAACAAGATTGTCTGGGACACCAAGAAACAGACGACGGTCGTCCCGAGAGAGTGACGCCAGTTGCGCATTCAACTGCTACGGTAAGCTGCTATACAACAACAACAACGCAAGTTGTCTGTGGTTTCTAAGTTGAGATAAAGCTGGGCAGTAGGGGATGAGGAAATCTGCCAAAATGTTATGGCCACCTAGTATGATTGAAGGACCATGCCGTGTATCCACGAGGACCATCATTGCAGGCAAAGTTCAACGGAGAAACACAGCATCATTATATTTCCACAGAAAGAGCTGTGTACACGAGTAACCGTGATACAACACATAGACTACAGCGGCGAGTTTCTCAAAGTACGTCACGTGAGGACTCCATGAGCGGCTAGCATGCATTCGAGAATATTGCGCACGAGCTGGTGAATCACTTTAAAATACACTGTTCAGCCATCAATTATTAACTGAATTCAGTTTGGGTTTAATGTTCAGGAACTGTGCTGTGGGTTATGAGGAAGGCCGCAGTGAAAGGCTCCGGTTTAATTTTGACCACCTGGGGTTTACCTTGCATCCAAAGCACGGTTCACGAGGGTTTTCGCATTTCGCCCCCAGCACAAGCGGCCGTTGCGGCCGTGAATCGAACCCGCGACCTCGTACTCAGCAGCAAACGCCATAGTAACTGAGCCATCGCGGCTAGTCATTAGTGATGAAAATGGACAGATGTCAAAATACGTATCGCCGGAGAAAAATTCAAAGAAACGCATGTCACCGCGAGCGTGCCTTTTCGCACAGGCATGAGACATTTCGTGTAGGTATTTCCTAACTTCTTAAACAAAAGTTAATTAAGAGAATTTTCATTGCTCAAGCGATCGTTACGGATGGTCCCGGAATGGGAGTGCACCCATTCATGATACCCACATACAAAGTTTAAGAATTGACCCAGGTACCCGAGACATAGGTACCAGAGCCTGAAAAGTCATGCTGTCGAAGGTTCCTTAGAGAAAGCAGCTTCATACAAAGCGAGACCACTACTTTTGTATTCTAAATTATTCCGGTTCATCAAGTTTCGCTTGGGGCGACTCAACGAAAGACGAGAGCCAGCAGCATCAGGTAAGACAGGCGCATATCATGGAAGAATATATTTTCGTTAAACCCTTCGAACACGTATATTGGTCATACTTACCTGTGAGTACATTGTCTCATTCGTCCAAGCAGCATCCTGCTGTATAGGAAGCACCGTCGTACCCTACAACCCGTGGGCGAACGCCGCAGATAATTGAGACCGGCCAGTCCGTCTATCTCGGGAGACAAGTTGTCCAAGAACCTTGTGCGAATCCTGGAGACGCAAGACTAGCGACTGCAGACTTCAGTCAGTACGTCCTTCGTCGCGACGCCTGCTCTGACAGTTCACAGACATCATTTTTCTATTCCCATGTTCCCCTCTATTCACCTATATTTCTATTGATACACATTTAAATGAGAGCTAGGTGCCTTTAGTGGCGCGGGCTACTCCTCGTCGCAATGAAAACAAAAAAGTAAAAGTACAAAAAGCACTCAAAAATGCTTAACAGAGCCACAGAGCAAGGACGTTCGCGAAGTTCCGCGCACGAGTAAATGAACGCACAGATAGAGTACAAGGACACTATAGAGACATTCGCAGTTCCACAAACAAGCGAACGTAAACAAACGAGTCTGAGAACACGCATCCAAGTTGACAGTTTTGCAGACGAGACGGTTTAATTAGCTACGCATAGCTAGGGTTCTGCGTTTTGTGTTTAGAATTCATCCGATAAGATCCGAAAAACACTCGCCAGTGAAAAAATTAAAAATGGCGATTCAGATTTATCAAAAAAAAAAAAAAACTCCAAATTTCAGTGCACTCAGTTGTGATCTCGTGACAAAGCCGGAACTACGTTCGCAGGAAATGTTTGAGCAGCTGAAGACATTCGTCGTGACAACAAACTCCTCGCACAACCTGTTCATCAGCTTGAGGTTCCTAAAGAAAAATTCAAATAAACTCCTCTCAATATTTAAGGATTGTATGCTCTATGAACTTTTAGACTCTATAGATGTTGTGTCTCCTTATCTTACAATATTTTTTTTATTGTTATTGTCACTATTATACGAAAAGGAGCCACCGTCACCATTATAGGGTGACTACATCTCTTTCTTTGTTTTTCATTTCAATAAAGAAAAGAGGAACTCGAAGCTTAGTCTACTCTTTTGTATGATGTATAGTCTTGCCGTGCTCCTGCAGGCGCCGCTATGTCGATGGAATGACGTGTCTGCGAAAACTATTGCACGGACATCGACTGCATGATTGACACTATAGACGAGGAGAAGCGCTATGAAGTCCTTAACACATTCCGAAAGTAGTGCGCTGTTTTTGTAGGAAAGTGGCGCCATGCCGTGCAGCGGTACATTCCTCACGACTTGCACTATATACATCAGCGAGTCATTCCGGAGCCATGCTCAGATCGTGAACCAAAACATCAAGGCGGAACTGCCAGCTGCGCTCGACGCGTATACGCGTCGCATATGAGCAGTTGTCTGCCGTTTCACCATTGATCGACGCATGACACTGTATACCTTGCTGGCAATAGATGGCGCAGAATGTCAGGCGTATGCTGTTGAATATATCGTTAATCCCCTATAGTTTTGTGGAAGAAGCGTACCCGCGACTGACCAGCCATCATGTACAGTGCAGTTACTGGCTTTTCCTGCATCCAGTGCAAACAGTGAAATGGCGTTATCGTTGTTTAGTTCTGTGAATCGGAAAGAGCGTTCCGCAATGACGAATTCCAGAATTCGTAAATGCGCATGTACCGAGTGCTTCAGTGAGCACTTTCTTTTTTTTTTAATTTAGAAAGCTTGATCTTAGGCATAATACAAAGCATGTAAATATACACGAACAGACTTGACTCATGCAAAAAATCTAGAAGTGAACGATGATATGGTCCATAAATCAAACGTTCAAGGTCGGGTAGGCGGCCAGGCCGAAGGCCTGTTGCCCGGAGGTGGCGGAGACGGCTTAGGTGAAGTCCTGGGCACGTCCATAATACGTGTGTCACTTTCACATTTTGAATTGTAGTGCCACAAAATGGGCACGATGTATCGTAGGGACCGTGGTACTGTTGCGGCCAGAGAGCGGTCACAGACGGGGTGATCAGCGCGGCCCCGACACGCAGCCTCCGTAACGTAACCTCCTCTCGGGGGGTTAACCCACTAGGGAGGTCTGACCCACATGGAGGTATAAGGGCTCGTGTGGTGCGTCGGAGGTTTCCTTCTTCCCGGAGCAGTTGTCCGCAGGCGTTTTCAGGAAAAAGCGGAAGTGGGTACGTTATGTTCTCTCGGTGGGTTGCCAAATCTGCTTCAAGTACACCCGGCAGGGCTGCTCGAGGCACCCACATATGGACGCGTGTCAGGATCGATATTCGTAGTGGCAGCAAGACGGTGAATGCTATCCGAGAGTAGAGAGGACCGAGATACCCTACGTATGTCGTGGATGGCTTGAGTCGAGTCCGTGCGAATGATGAGCTGAGAATATCGAGCAGCTTGAACAAAAGGGAGCAACGCGGCCAAGCCGTCTCGTATGGCGGCAAGCTCGGCGAGATAGGCCGGCGGTGCAGGATCGGCAACATAAGAGCACGTCTGGCCTGCCTCTGGTATCAATGGACACACGAGAGCTGTGTGAATCGTGGTACCATTAATTAACACTGGCATCAGTGTATGCTACGATAGTCGCATCGTCTTGATTATCATTGGTGCGACGAAGTCCGGAAACTTGAGCGTTCGCCTGGCGAGGAACCGGGCTATGCAGATGACCAAGAGGCTTATCGTCATTTAATTGTGCCCTTTTCAACGGAACTACATCAGGTGTCGTAGAAGCTGGATTGTCTATGCCATGTCCATGTACCGGGCCAGTGCAGCAGCCGAGCATAACTTCGATGGTTTAAGGGCGCGCGCGCATCGACGTTAGTGCACCAGTTCGTCGAGAGCGTTGAGTTGGAACTCAGCCTGTAGGGTTGGCAGCGGAGTGAGATGTGGTAGTCCCGTTATGGCCCGCATGGCTTCGTGATTAATGGCCTCAAGGCCCATTCGGTCTTCGTGAAGTGTTGAAACTGGGCTCTGCAGACGAGTCGTGGTTGCAGTACGGAACGGACAAGAAGGCGAGCCATGTCCGTGCGCGCTCCGCCAGATTTCTTCGCAATCCGACGTATCAACTGTATCGTTTCTGCGGCTTGTTGCTTTGCCTTCTTGACCCATGGTCCTGCAGAACCGGAGGCATCTATTTCAAGACCGAGTATACGGAGAGTTGAAGCCTCGTGTAGTGGCTGCTGATCCAGAATTAACTGAAGAGGCCGGAGTGCCAGTAGACGGCGCCAATACTGATTCACTACTGACACGTACGTTGTCTTGTCCTTGGAAACTTCCAAGCCCTATCTAAGCACACCATTTGTGTGTTACGTTCAGGGCCTCTTGAAGCGCTTGTTCTTGGCGCCAGATTTCAGGATGAACTGACCAAACGGTGATGTGATCTGCATACATTATATATTGTGCGTTACGTATTGTCGCTAGCTTCCAAGCTAAAGGAAGGAGGGCGATGCTGAAAAGGACTGGCGCGAGCACAGATCCTTGTGGGACACCCCGATGTGCGACAAACTGACCTGCTGCGTGGCCAGCCAGGCAAATGGAGAAGGTACGAGCGTGCAGGAAGACTTGGACGAATGAGCAGACACGGCTAGGGAACTGGAGCCAATGGAGAATTCAAACAATTGCTTCGTGACTCACATGGTCATATCCTTTGCGAATGTCCATTGCCAGAATAGTGCGAATTCTTCGGGAGCGGCCTCCGACGAGAACCATAGAAGAAAGGTACGCAAGGCCATCCTCAGAAAACCAGATGAGGACGGAACCCGATTTGGCCAGGATGATATCAGGAGTATCACTCGAGCCCCCATGTAATACGTGTCGCGAGCATACGCCCCATCAGCTTGCCTAACGTTGAGGTTAGCGCTATTGGGCGCATATAAGCGATGTTGTCCGGGGGCTTTCCGGGTTTGGGAATAGGGACCATTTCAGCATGACGCCAAGAATCAGGAATGGCTCCTGTAGCCCAAACTTCGTTTATGGCCCCTAACAGCACATCGAGAACCTTGCCTTCCATGTTTTTATACAGTTCACACGGCATGCCATCCGGTCCTGGTGACTTGCCTGGCTTCGACAGGCCTATTGCCGCTAAAAATTCCGCCATAGTGAAGGCAGCTTGTATACCCTCGATGTCGGCGAGCGTAGGCGGCGTCCCTGCGTCCTTGGGAAGGCTGTTTTGAACAACGAAAGGAGGCGGTGCTATGTCCAAAGCAGCAAAAAAGGTGTGGGCGGCCCTTTCGGCGAATACTGCTGGTGTCTGGACAGATACTAACAGCGCGCAGGCTGCGGGTTCTGGAGGGCGCCGACCGCGTTCCATTACACGGAAGGTGCGCCAAATAGTGGCATTGGACGACGAAGGGCCGAGGGAAGAGCACCAGTCTTTCTAGCGGCCACGTTCTAAGCGTTATTCATGGCGCCGAGCTACTGCAGTAAGGCATTGGGCCTCCAACCGAAGGGCATTTGATGAAGGGTCACGTTCTGATGGAAGTTGTGCTTGGCGGCGCGGCGCCCAGAGACACAGACGTTCCAAATCTGGAGCGGTTCGCGATTCATCAACCCACGACATACTGGTTTCTCCAATTAGTGCCGTACTAAGACTGACGGGTCCTGCATGGAGCTGGATACATTGCTTTCTGATACCACCCTATATTGATCCCCGTCCACCACTCGACACAGCCGGCGAAAGCAGCCTGTTCCGCCCGAAGATAAGCCAAGGTGAATCGGATGGCGGTCACTGTCATAATATATTACACGCGGGAGTGGCAAACACAAACATATGAAGACAGTGTGCCGTGCGGTGGCGAAGAGGACGACGACTCTTGGCCAATACCCATGAGTGGGTATGTACTTTAAGGTCGTCATCATCATCATCGACACCGCATGGTGAACGCCGACAGTGGCGCCTCAAAAAGCGTGGCTCGAGGGAGCGTGGCCCGTGGCGTGAGCAGTGCGCGAGGTTCGGCGTTCGACGGCACAGGGCTTCCTCGCTGGGCGTCCGGCCCATAGGAGCTATCGCCACCCGCGTCACTACGTCTGCACCTCAATCAAAGCTAGCACCAGCTGAGAGGCCACCGCGTCAAGGTCTTCCGCCGGGCAACTGGTCCAGGAAGGCTGGCGGTCCTGAGCCTGGCTGTTCGAGCGTTCGGGTGAGCGGTCACAGGGTTACCTCGTCCAGTTCTTCCGCTGGGCAACTGGTCCAGGAGGGCTGGCGGTCCTGAGCCTGGCTGATCGAGCGTTCGGGTGAGCGGCCACGGGGCTACCTCGCCAGCTTTGGACGTGACCTGGTGGGCTGCCGCAGTGTTCTCCGGAACACAAACCCCGCCATCGAGTACCGGGCACGCGGAGGCTCCGGTACATCGACTGTGGCGCAGGGCCACCTGAGCTCCACGAGGCGATCTGACCCTGTAGTTAGACCCTGCTGTCCAACCAGCTGTCCAACACTGCTGCCCGAGACCGGTTCCCCGACGTCTCCGACATGGCGGCAACTACTTCTACATGAACTGTAGGCCGACTACCTTTTGACTAATCTATATTAGCTGTATATCTTCTTGAACATATTTTGGGGAACTGTTGTATATGTGCTGTTTTAATGTATTACGTGTGTCCAATATACGTCTGATGTGTGTTTGTGCTTCGGCGTGCTGCTTCTATCTCTTTCTGGAGTGATCCTGCACCCAATAACATCACAGTCACTACCCCAGCAGTCAGGTTCACATTACCATGAAACGGTCGTCTTTCCTAGCCACCAAGATAGGTCCGGTAAGTGTGGCGGCGCGCGAGGGCGGTCCGCCGACGAGTAGGTACTGCCACATTATTAAGCAGCGTGAATTGGGCGTCCATCAATATGTCCAGCACACACGTACCACGCGCACTGGAAATGGCGTAACCGCGTTAAAATTCCCTGCTATACCATAACGGGGCAACCAGGATGTTTCTGTCGTAGGTTCGCCAACCAGCCGAGACACAACCGAGCCGCACGACCACTGTATAGGGGCGTGCATAGTACAAAACGATGATAACGTCCGTGCGTTGGAGACGAACCAATACGGCCACGACTTCTTACCATAAAGTGCACCACCGTGAAAGATCAACACGGGTCTGATAAAGGGTGAATCGTACATAAGCTGCAGACTTTCCTGGAGGGACATCAGGCGTAGCTACGGTCCAGCATTGAAGGCGATGAGCATGCCACAAATCCTGAAACGGGTGGCAGGCCATTAGTTTCTTGAAGCAGTAGAGTCCAAACACGCAGTTTTTCATATCTGAGACGCTGGCGCAGCTCTCTGACCTTCCCGGCGATGCCGCGGCAGCTCCACTATAAAATGCCTTCTGGCGCACTTGAAGACGTAGCAGCCATCACAGGTTGAGGTTGACCACTAGAACTGAGGTGAGATGCTGGAGCTGTTGCACAACGAAGCGCAAGAGTTCTTGGGGTGAAAGAGACTTTGACATAAATGCTGGGTTAACCACATGAGCAGGAATGGACGTCGACGACGAGTGCGATGACCGCGCTCCGTCATGACGACGCTGGAGCAGTGTACGGTGTTCTTTGAGACGATGGATTTCCTTTCCGAGAGTGGCCATGCGAGCGTCGATCTCGAATTCTTCATTCACCAAGGGGGGCGGCGTGTCTTCTATCGATTGTGATGCCCGTTGCTGTTGTGGTCGCGAAGTGGAGGCCCTAACAGCTGTGCTATATGTAGGTTTGGCCGCATCACTTATCGCTGTGCTTGCTGTTGTCACCTGGCTAGCGTCTTCTTCCAGCGATGCTAGAACGGCGTAACGGTTGTACACAGGGACTTGTTTCATCGATGAACCTTGAGGGGTGCTTGGTTGCTGCCTATAGCGGCGTTGTCGAGCTTTCTTAATAGCTTTCAACTTCGTAGGACATGACGTGGAAGTGATGTCATGATCGTTTGTTTGGCATAGGCCGCAGCGAAAGGATGCTGATGGGTCAGGCTCCATGGTGTCGTCCTTAGGTGGAAAGGGGCACGATGACTCCATGTGTCCCTGTTTAAAGCAGGAGTAGCAGTACACAACGGACGGTTTGAACGGGCGCGGGCGCAATACGCAGCTGTAGTGCAGGATACCTTCAGGTGGGGAATTAGGATCTTGAAGAGTGATTAGGCACGTATGACCGTTACCTAGGTAGCGAGCAGCCACGACTTTCTGCGTGGGACATGATAGTTCTTGCAGGAGCTTTTCAGGTTCTTCGTCATGGACAACCCCATTAACCACATAGCACCTTAATTGAGTACCACTGGCGAGGTACGCCTGGACTGGAAGGGCACATTCTTCTGAGACTTGGATCTGTTGCAGTTCTCCTAGCTTCTAAACTAGTGCCATAGCAGGCACCCATACTGAGACGGTATTGGTGGGTTTGTGTAGGGCGAAACCTTGAAATCTGGACGTCTCGAGGCAGGCATCCCGAGCCGCTTGAATGATATACGGTTGGGCAGAGTTGACATGTATATAGCACGAGGCTTCATAACCATTTTGTACCACGATGTCGTTGGTGACACCGGAGGCGTATGTGTCGGTCGAGGGGGTGGGCCTTGTGATGAGCGAAGTCTTTTTGGCGCCGGTGGAGCTGCATTTCCATCCGCTGGAAGGCTAGTAGGTTCCGTCCTTCTCTTGTCCGAGGTGTGCGCCGTGACTACAGGGCTGCTGTGCTCCGTGCTGGTGGTATCCATCCTCAAGTTACTTTCTTCGCTCGTTGCACTCGTCCCCGACATGGAGACGCTCCTGGCAAGAATGGCAGTTGCATCGGTAACGTTCCGGACCTTCGACTCAGCGGACAGCTTCGATGCTCCTTGCCGGAGCGGTGAGTGCCGCGGGGGCACTCGCACTCGCGAAGCCGCACAAGAACTCAGGCTGGACGCCGCAGCAGGAGGGTGTAGATGCCGACGAACCTTGTAAATAGGCGCCAGTAGTGATTATGGATCGCTAAAGTGGTCCACAAAAACAGCGTTCCAGTAGTGGGGAAAAAACCAACAAACGAGGTGAAAATCCAGAGCTATGGCATATAATACGTCCGACCAGAGCGAGCGCTGGGGGCGTATCCCTCCACCGCGAATGCAACTGCCCAGCGAACACTTTCAAACTTTTTTAAAGGTTGCCTGTAGCAGATAGAACAATTCTAGTTCATGAGCTGGTCTACTCGAAGAGGCGGACATGCACAAAAAATTGAAATGCGTAATAATGATAAAATTTCACTAGAAAGGTTTTTAACTAATTACCTTATGGCCCATATTGCAATTTACAAATTCTAGCCGTGGAGTTCGCAAGCCGGATCTCCCACTTTGAACGAATGCTTAGGGTGACACCATTTCGAGATATTAATTCCTGAACTTTGCGGGGAAATGTATTGGCGTTCCAGTTACTTTCCTAACAAAACGTCGTTTTATGCATTCAAGCAAAAAAGTAACTGTACCGCCAATGCATTTGAAAATTCGTAAATTACAATATGTGCCATCAGGTAATTAGTTAAAACATAATTAGTGAATTTTTGTTAATTAGTTGATTATGCTTTTCAGTTTTTTCTGCAAGTAATGTCCGCCTCTTCGAATAAACCAGCTTATGAACTAGAATTGTGCTATCTGCCACATACACCCCAATTGCGTTAGCGCTAAAATAATATAGTAGTGTACGTCGAGAGTAGTAATATTGTAATAGCAAAAGCGGTAACAGGGAAATGGTTTGAAGAGCGTTTTTTTAGTGGCACGAGCACCGAGTGACACTCATGTTTACTGCGCAGCAACTTCCGGTTAAGGACTGACTTCCGGTTTGTCATAGAGGTGAGACGAAATTAAAAATAAATCATAAATAAAAAGGCAGATATCGATGGTTCTACTTATGGTTGATGATAGGTATGACATCAGTGCACAGGTTTAGTACAGTAAAGAGCTAATAAAGTGTCAGGAATAATTAGAAACAATTAAGGAAAGTCTAATTGCCGTACACCAAAGCACACAATCGTACACTTTAGTTATACCCACCGCATCAGTACAGGTTCCCGTGAAACGCCAAGACGAGCAGTGACGTCACACTTAAACCAGGGGTACTTGCTAATACTAATAAAAATTGTCACAGTTTCGCCCTAAGGGCGAAGCAATGAATGCGATAGCAACACAGCAATGTCATACGAAGTAAGGTGAGCGGCTTTGGTAGCAATATGAATTGTAGTAAACATGAGCTGATTAAGTAAGCAGGTGTGCTGCGGCGTAAGTAGACCGACATGAAGAGAGGCTCGATGACTACGAGAAGGCGCGTGTGAAACGGTCGTGTTGATGAGAAGCGCTTCCCGTGGGCAGCGCGTGCGAAGGGACACACCTGTAGCGCTGCACAGCCGATCCGGGCAGCATTGCATGTGTAGCGTGCGTTGGAAAATGTGACCCGACTATTACTAACTGAATGAACAAGCGTGGTGTGAGCGCGCACAAACAAACACGAATAGATCACACTGAATGACTGCAGACAACGACTGTCAAAACGCTGGCAGCAAGCATACGCCGCTGCGGGCGAAGGTACGTGCGGTCTATCGCCTCAACGGAAACTGAGCGGCGAATGCACGGCGCATAAAGGTCAGAGCCGTGTGGAGATAAGAGACGGTGCGGACGAGCGACGAGCGCGGTTGTTGGCGGAGTAAAAGGGCGCCCCCCCCCCCCCCCCGCTCTTTCGGGCGCTGGCTTCCTGCTTCCTTGCTTGCGCGTGGGAGATTGAGTGCGTTCGCTCTCCGTGATAGCGCGCGTCCCCGCACGCTTCCGCTCGGGCATACGGCACGCGGCGAAGATTTTATCTATAGGGAACCTCACGGCGACGGCGACGGCGACGCCAACGGCAGAAATTCGGTTGAAGTGCGCATATAATTGCTATCGCAATAAAAAAATGTCACAGTTTCGCCCTAAGGGCGAAGCAATGAATGCGATAGCAACACAGCAATGTCATACGAAGTAAGGTGAGCGGCTTTGGTAGCAATATGAATTGTAGTAAACATGAGCTGATTAAGTAAGCAGGTGTGCTGCGGCGTAAGTAGACCGACATGAAGAGAGGCTCGATGACTACGAGAAGTCGCGTGTGAAACGGTGGTGTTGATGAGAAGCGCTTCTTGTGGGCAGCGCGTGCGAAGAGACACACCTGTAGCGCTGCACTGCCGATCCGGGCAGCATTGCATGTGTAGCGTGCGTTGGAAAATGTGACCCGACTATTACTAACTGAATGAACAAGCGTGGTGTGAGCGCGCACAAACAAACACGAATAGATCACACTGAATGACAGCAGACAATGACTGTCAAAACGCGGGCAGCAAGCATACGCCGCTGCGGGCGAAGGTACGTGCGGTCTATCGCTTCAACGGAAACTGAGCGGCGAATGCACGGCGCATAAAGGTCAGAGCCGTGTGGAGATAAGAGACGGTGCGGACGAGCGACGAGCGCGGTTGTTGGCGGAGTAGAAGGGCGCCCCCCCCCCCCCCCCCGCTCTTTCGGGCGCTGGCTTCCTGCTTCCTTGCTTGCGCGTGGGAGATTGAGTGCGTTCGCTCTCCGTGATAGCGCGCGTCTCCGCACGCTTCCGCTCGGGCATACGGCGCGCGGCGAAGATTTTATCTATAGGGAACCTCACGGCGACGCCGACGGCAGAAATTCGGTTGAAGTGTCCATATAATTGTTATGGCAATAAAAACAAGTTCATTAGAGCTACACACCACCTGACACAGAATGAACGCCTGCCTAGCACAGCGGAGGGGTGACGTCACTCCCTTCTCTCTTCTCTCCCGGCGCGCACTTGCTCCGTCGCTCGCTCGCGCGCGCCAGCTGCGCGCCGGCGCTCGTTACATGCTCTCACGTCAGCGGCGGAGGTGCGCGTAAGGTGCGCTTCGAGCGCCGTCCGCTAGGGGGCTACGCGTTGCGCCCTCCTCGCCCTCCGTCGCTCCCTCGCCCGCTCCTCTGTGCGTGGTTTCTCTCCTCTAACTGTCAATCCCACTTCCCCTCTGTGCAACGCGGTTGAGGTGTCCTCTATTGAGAAACAGTTATCGCGTTGCACTTAACCCAACTTTTCACCCCCTTTTCACAACAATCTCCAATGTGCGTGGTGGTTTCCCGCCAGTTCCGTTCGCTCGCTCCTCCGAGTTCGGTTTCCCGCCCTACACCAGGGTACACCAACGCCGAGGTGCGAGTGCCACTAGCAGACACCTTAGTCAAGGATTAGGGTCGTTTCTCCGTTTTGTATAATCTATTTTTCCTGACGCGGAAACAATGTTCGGTTTTGGGGAAAATAAAAAAATTAGGACTTCATATGTTTTCCTATTTTCTGTGCCAAGGTATACTAAAAGCCAGCTCCTTGCACGTGTCACTTCAGCTTGGGACAGAATGTCTTGAACCATGCAATGCATAACGTTCGCGTGTGGTCGAAGGCCCCACTTAGGCCATTTAATGAGTCGGCCCGAGTCCGACCCGGGCGCGCGGCTTCAAGCCCGGGCCCTGCCCGATCCCGCCGAAAAACGCTTCGGACGGCGCGCGCTTTCGGGGCGACCCGGGCCTGTGCAGTGCTCTAGATAACATACCCATAGCACCAGCTTTCGTAACCCTTGATGATCTTCGAAAAAAGGTCTATGTCACTTTTATATCCTAGCACAAAATCAAACAAGTGTTTGTTGTTTTGTCCTTTGTGAGCACGCGGGGATGAAACGTCGCGGCTATGCGTCTCAAGACTAATTCCTCACTCATAATCCGCTCACGAGAGATTTAACGCATGCCAGCAGCTTCTGAAATCTTGTGAATTGTGTAGCGACGACTCTCGTTGGCGTTTTGTCGAAACTTTTCGGCAATCTCATAGGAGTGGTTCAATATCGGCCGAAATGAGGATGTTCTTTAACGCTTATTTCTGCTCTCTGAACCGATCGAATCCCTCAGAAACTCGTGTACGACTCAATGCCTCCTCCATAAACGTAATTTTAAGCATTTCAATGTTCCTGGTCGTTTTTCCAAGAAGGGATTAAAAGCTTAAGGAGATTCGCTGTCTGTGACCAACAGACGCCACAATGTCGCAGAAGTAGCGCAACAACAGTTGGGAGAACTGTCACCACAAACACGCAAGACATTTTACGGCTACGTCGGCTTGGGTACTGACTTGTGAAGTGTCCACCTACACCCACCTAGCGGTAGAACACGGCAATTCAATTGCGAAGAGCTCCATGAATCCAGTCGGCTTTTATTGCGATAGCAATTGTATGGACACTCCAAAGCAGATTTCTGCCGTCGGCGTCGCCGTCGCCGTGAGGTTCCGTATGACGTCAATGGAGATGAAATCGTCGCCGCGCGCCGCCGAACGCTGTATGTGCGAGTGAAAGGGCGCGAGGGACGCGCGCTTTCACGGGGAGTGATCTCACGGCGGAGAACAAACGCGCGTTCTGCGCCGTGTTCCCTTAAGGGCTGCAGAAGTAGGCGTCTCTTTCCTACTTTACAATCACCATATATGTAGAGCAAACGCGCCTTCTTCCGACGCGCGAAAGGCCGTGGGGAGGGGGGGGAAGGGAAGGGTGGCGACGTTTAGCTGCGGCACCAAGTGCCTATTTATATCAGAGGCTCCAGCAACAGTCACCAACGCCGCACGCATTTTGTGCGAACGCGGGGAAAACGCCGACGGCGTCGACAACAGTTCTGCGTGTTGCCGGTGCTGCTGCATGTCCAAGTTTATACAGCTGATAAAGCTACTATCATTACTCCGTATAGCTCTCTACAAATTTGCTATCGCAATTGATGCTTCGCCTTTCAGGTGAAACTGCGACAACATTTTTAGATGCGAAGCAGCTTATGACGGTGGGTTTGTCCGTCCCTCCTTCCGTCCCGGGGCGTCCCACACCCCCACAGCGCATGCGCGTCCCCTCCCCCTCTCTCTTCTCTCCTACGCTCCCCCCTTTCTCTCCTCTAGGAATCCTCTACTCTACGGAGCGGCGCCCGCGTCCCACACCCCCACAGCGCATGCGCGTCCACTACCCCTCTCTTCCCTCTCCTACGCTCCCCCCTTCCTCTCCTCTAGGAATCCTCTACACTACGGAGCGGCGCGCACGACAGGTGGTGCGACAGCTGCATACTCCGCTGGGGGCGCCACGGTAGTTCCGCGGTATGAAAATGACGGAGCGCGTGCGCCTCATTCTCTCTCCTGTGCAGCGCCGCGATGAGCGCTCGGGAGCGGCGACGTGGCGATCCCGAACTCAGGCTCGTGAAGCCGAAAGGAAACGTGAACGGCGGCAAGCGGACCCTGAACTCCGGGCTCGGGAAGCCGAATCGAAACGTCAACGTCGAGTGGTGGATCCCGAGGCGGCGCGGCAACGCGAAGCCGAATCGAAACGTCAACGTCGAGCGGTGGATCCGGAGGCGGCGCGGCAACGCGAAGCCGAATCGAAACGTCAACGTCGAGCGGTGGATCCCGAGGCAACGCGAAGCCGAATCGAAACGTCAACGTCGAGCGGTGGATCCCGAGGCGGCGCGGCAACGCGAAGCCGAATCGAAACGTCAACGTCGAGCGGTGGATCCCGAGGCGGCGCGGCGACGCGAAGCCGAATCGAAACGTCAACGTCGAGCGGTGGATCCCGAGGCGGCGCGGCAACGCGAAGCCGAATCGAAACATCAACGTCGAGTGGTGGATCCCGAGGCGGCGCGGCAACGCGAAGCCTAATCGAAACGTCAACGTCGAGCGGTGGATCCCGAGGCGGCGCGGCAACGCGAAGCCGAATCGAAACGTCAACGTCGAGCGGTGGATCCCGAGGCGGCGCGGCAACGCGAAGCCAAATCGAAACGTCAACGTCGAGCGGTGGATCCCGAGGCGGCGCGGCAACGCGAAGCCGAATCGAAACGTCAACGTCGAGCGGTGGATCCCGAGGCGGCGCGGCAACGCGAAGCCGAATCGGAACGTCAACGTCGAGCGGTGGATCCCGAGGCGGCGCGGCAACGCGAAGCCGAATCGAAACGTCAACGTCGAGCGGTGGATCCCGAGTCGGCGCGGCAACGCGAAGCTGAATCGAAACGTCAACGTCGAGCGGTAGATCCCGAGGCGGCGCGGCAACGCGAAGCCGAATCACAACGCAAACGTCGAGCGGCGGATCAAGCTAACCATCTCCTCACTGCTTCGCATCCACACATGGTTTCCCTTAGCGGGATGATGATGAAATAAACTTTAATTTTCGAGACGGTGTTCCCGAGCGTTTGAGCTGTGGATCACTCTAGGTGGGAGGGTCCCTCATTCCAGGATCCTCTGGCCGCGATAGCATCCCGGGCTCTGGCGACAAGACGTCGTTGTTCGTCCAGGGCCGGGGTGGAGATCTTGGCCTCCCACGTCTCGGCGAGGAGGTTCACGTCTTCGGACGTTGTATGTTTGGTAACGGCATCTTCGGGGCGCCACGGGCACTCGAGTAGCAAATGAGCCAGAGTGTCTGGCACGGCGCAGATCGGGCAGTTGTAGGTGTGTAGTGTCGGGTGGATGCGATGCATGAGGATCCCATGGGTGTACGTATTGCTCTGCAGTCTTCGGAATGCAGTACTTTCCTCTTTCGTCAGTTTTGGATGAGGTGGCGGGTACACCCTGCGTCCCAGTCGGTAGTGTTGGAGGATGGCGTTATACGTGAGGGGTATTGTCTCCGCTTCCGCTGCGTCACCAGGTGGTCGGGGGTCTCGCGAGGCGGCGAGAGAGGCCCGGTTGACGTGATCGCGGGCCGCGGCGTGTGCCGCTTCGTTTCCCTCGAGCCCCTCGTGCCCTGGTACCCACGTGACGCAGGTGTAAGGGAGCGAAGTGCTTCTTTTCTGCAGAATTTGGCGGCTTCCACCGATATTCGGCCTCTCGTGTAATTGCGTACTGCGGATTGGGAGTCCGTGAAGACTGCGACCGCGTTCGTGCTCGTGGTGGTGGCGAGGGCGATCGCCGCTTCTTCCGCTGTCTCCGAGTTCCGCACCCTGACTGTGGCGGATGCCAGTTCTTTGCCTCTCGAGTCAACCACACTCAGGGCGTAAGCGGTTCTTCCCGGGTATTTGGACGCATCTACGTAGCGAGCATCTGGATCGTGTTTGTGGCGTCTTCGGATGGCGTCGACTCGAGCGAGGCGGCGTCCCCGATGATGCTGGGGATGCATGTTGCGCGGTAGTTTGTCGATGCTCAAGGATTCTTATAAGCATGGCGGTATCTTGACCTTGCGGTCCGCGTCGGAGATGTAGCGTTCTCCGTAGCCGAGGCGCGCAAGGACCGATCTGCCCGTCGGCGTGAGCTTCAGCCTCTCGAGTTGGTTGATTTTCTGGGCTTCCACCAGCTCTTGCCAGGTGTTATGAGCACCCATTTTGAGAAGTCGGGTGGTAGATGCCACGGGTGGTAGACCCATGGCGAGCTTCGTAGCTTTGCGGATGATGACATTGAGCTTGTCGACTTCGCAATTTTTGAGAGCCAGGTACGGGGTTGCGTACGTTATTCTGCTGGTCAGTAGAGCTTGAACGACTCTCACGGTGTCTTGCTCCTTGAGGCCACTGCGTCGATTGGCTACTCTCCTTACGAGGTGTGTGAGTTGGGAGATTGTGCGTTGGAGCCGTGGGAGCGTGGCGACTCCTGATCCATCTCGGTGCAGGTGCAAGCCTAGTACTCGAAGCGAGGCGACCTTCGGTATTTGGATCCCGTTGAGCGTGACGCATGGGTCTGGAGCTTCGCAGGTGGGAGGTCTACCCCTCGTGCGTGCCTTGAGTACGAGTAGCTCCGATTTCTCAGGTGCGCAGTGGAGGCCGCAGCTATCAAGGTAGTGCTCGATAACATCAACCGCTTCTTGAAGGCAACGTTCTTGCTCTCCGGTGCTCGTTCCCCGCGTCCAGAGCGTGATGTCGTCCGCGTAGAAGGCGTGACGCAGGCCTGGGATGTTTTCGAGAAGTCGGGGGAGCTTGAGGAGTACCAAGTTGAAAAGGAGGGGCGACACGACGGAGCCTTGCGGCGTTCCCCTGTTCGGCAGCTTAGCGGGAGATCGAGTAAATTTTTTTTCTGGGGGGGGGGGGGGGGGGGGGGGGGGGGTCCGGCTCCCTTAATTGCATGTAAGTCAAAATAAGTATTTCTGAAAACAAGAACATTGGCGGCTCATCCATCCGTTGGAGATGATTGGTGACGTTAAATGCGATTAGAAACATATCTTATGATTGGTGTGTAATTGGTGATTATACGTGTTATATGTCCACTCTTGAGCTTCTTTACATGCCTGTCCACACGGAACAAGGTCATTAAAGGGACACTAAAGAGAAACCGGAAGTTGAGCTTAAATGGTAGATTATCCTTTCACGATCACAGCCATACCATTCTTACTGCAAACAGATGTTTAATAGGCGAGAAAATAGCGAAAAACTGAAGGATAGATGCTGACGCCCCTTCGAATTTCCCGCACTACACGTTCTGACGTCGGAGATTACAAATGCAGGCCGGTCGCGATTGCTCGAGAGCGATTTATCTCTGTTAATAAAACGCAAAATGAAATACACCTTAAACGTACATAAACAGCATTTGCCAACTTTTAAAACCGTTTCAAGCGAGGAAGTACAAGTTTAGCACAAAATTAAATAAATAAGAAAAAAATGACATGGCGATACATCCGGTCGTGATAGTTTCGTTACAGTGTACTAGAACACTGTAGTTTCGTAGTTTCGTTTTTGGTCAATGCATCGTCGCGCGCGCCTGTTCCGCTCTACGGTGTTTGGTTGCGTGTTGCGTGGCTCAAAAAACGTTGACTTCTCGGGAAACAGCCAGAAAATGCCTCGTGTGTGTAGTGTTGAGGGCTGTATAAATGGCCCAAGGTGCTTGCTCAGGGGCAGCAGCAGTGTTGACTCGATTGTGTCCGTTCATGTGGTGTCGCGCGGTGAGCCCCGGCTCCCCGGCGTTCGCAATGGCTCAGTGCTCTGCCGATGATAAAACGGCAAAAGAGCCAGAGAAACCGATGGTGTGTTCTCTGCATTTCTCGCCCTCGGATTATGTGTATAATCCTGCCCTCGAAAAGTATCTTGGCGTGCCCCAGAGGCCAGTCCTTTCTCGAGCAGCTGTTCCCTCAATGCGGCCTTCATCAAACCCCCTTTCGGTGCCCCTGCAGCAGCAAACTGGCGGCTCGGTGAGTGCTGAATGTCATTAAATAAAGCCACGAAATAACCATACCGAGTACGTGCGCAAGTTTTTACGCTTGTTCTGTCGGGAACATCGTCGCCTGGCTGACCGCACGCTTCGCCTTCCATCGACGAAAACGAAGCTCTCCGCCGGCGCGGCCGGCGGCTCACCGCCATCGCACGCGGAAACACCTACCGCTCGAGCACGGAGGATCATTTGGCGCTCCGTTTCACTGAATATCGCTGAAATGCAGTCCTGCTTCCCTGGCGAGCTCTTCGTTGCAAGGTTCAGCTGCAGCAACGGTATCCATCGCGGCGAACACAAACGCAGCGACCATGCATGCAGCCATGATGCATCCAGTGCCTCGGCCGTTTACGCAAGCGGTGACGTATCATGGCGCATTCTGATTCGCCGAGAGCAATGAAATCTGTGACGACACTGCTTCAGCGCCAAATCTTGGGTGAGAGAAATTGAGGAAGAGATATTTGGTCTTTGTTTACGAATTTCTCCGCTAATAACTCATATTTTTGCACCCAACAAAAACTGCATGCATTCCTGAAGGTCCCTCTTTTATTCCAGCTGAACTTCCTGTTTCTCTTTAGTGTCCCTTTAACGAAATGATCGTTCCGCTAACGCGCTGCTCACTTTTGAACTACACCACAGCTGTATGCTACTGCAGCAGCAGAGCCAGAGGAAACGGATAACCCTAGGCCAGCAAACAGCCACTTTGCCGGACGCTGTGACTCGCTTTGCAGCAGCTGGCTGCGCGGCCACCTCCGCTGGTCGCGCTGCGCATAGATGTCAATCTTGGCGAAGGTGGCGATGCCATCGAGCGAGCTGTCTTACGACACGGAGTAGGAGGTCTAAAAGTAGATAACCCAGGGTCCGTGGCGGCCTTCATTGCAAACAACCCAAATCCGAGGCCAAGGCAACTTTCACCCTGCGTCGCTGTGCCCGGCTGTCACTCCGGCGATAGCTTATCTTCAAGTACCAGCCAAGTTTGGGAGCGGCTGATGCCTCTCCTGTCACGACTGCGCCTGACACCGTTTACGAACCGGGGCCCACCCTAACGCTGTGGGCGCTAGGAAAAATAAAGCGTCTGCGTCACGGCGACCAGGAAGCGTGGACGGCGCGGTCACCAACAGCTGCGCGATTAAGCGCTGCTCGCGTAACTCGGAGCCCAGTTATAAAGGAGGAACCCCGAGTCGGAAGCAGGCCAAAAAGAGTCTAATAAAGCCTACGGGCTAGAGCCACCCCCCACCCCCACCACGAAGTCCCCATCACTTCCCTTACATAACCGTTAGGGGAAAAGCAGCAACCTCCCGTTGCCGCAGCGGCCGCTTGGATGGAATATAATATATTCCATCTGAGCCGTATAGCACATTTTTGCTTTCTTGTCTCGCCTGAATTTTGCTGCGTACTTAATAAACATTTCATTGATCATTTGGATTATGTAGACGTGCAAGTGGTGGCGTCAATGATGTGACGTGATCGCCGCAATATGACATTTCGCTGCCTGTGTTTTTTCGGCTATTTCTGTTTATTTTTATGTTATAATATTTCTGATATATTTAAGTTGTTTGTATATTTTCCTTGTTGTACTAATGCATTTTTAATGCTTATATGACTATGTACATCCCCCCCCCCTTACACAATGCCTTCTGGAAGGCCTGTAAGGTACTGTAAATAAATAAATAAAATAAATATGTTTTAATTTTACGATTGGTGCAGCACCCCGGCGTTCATCATGCACAAGCATGATATGAACGTTCGCTGGTCAAAATCAGGCTGGTGGCGCTCGGGCCACAGCTCGTCGCACTTCTTTTGACCAATCAAAGAGCTAGCTAGGTTTCTTTTGCCACAATCCTCACCCCTCACGACCTACCAAGAAATTACACAACACTACAGACTCAGTAGAAGAACACTCCACGCACCGCAATCAAGCCTCACGAAGAGCCAGAAAGCCACACTCACATTAATACAGGTTAACATATTTCCCCATCCAATCAGGATGCACCTGCTATTCCCCGCACAATTCAACGCCCAGTGTAAATTCTGCAATCAGCCAGGCACTTTCAGACAGATCGTATGACAGTGTCAACAATCCTGACCTACCGCCACCTTCCCCTGATCAGCGGGAGATACTGCTGTCCAGCTCCCTACTTCAAGATCAACTCCTGTTGGTCGAGAGGGCCGATCGAGCCAAGACGGCCACATTACTACCTGAAATGAGGATGCACCCCATATACTAAACTTTTTTCTCTCTCTCAATCCTCGTGACGCAGCCGGCATCCGCGGGCGACACCGTGAGAACGAGAGAAACTCACAAATTGTGTAGATGAAGAACCGAAGATGCATAGCAATGGTGCTGGTAACATCTTTTTTTTTTTTTTTTCAGCTGAATGTGGCACCCTTGTATACGCTACCATCTATACACAATCGTCTGAAGCACTTCACATGATCATCCCGCCGCGTATGTAATCGCCGCACTCACATTGCTGATGCTTCAGAAACTCCGTTTCTCCTTATTGATAAGCAATTATGTTCAACAAAAGAGACTGGTGGGCTGGTTGGTATTACATGTTTGTAGTTTTTAGCGCAAGCTAGGACACGCAGGACACTAGAGGAGGCAAACAAGACATACTAACAACTGATGATTTATTGCACTTGGTCACAGTATATATAGCACCGTACAACGAAAGACGGAAAGGGAGTGTAACGTCACCACAGCATCACAGATTGCTTAACAGCATAATTAACAAGCCACCGCTACCGTGACAAGAACAGTATCTCCTTTTCTGACAACGTGACAGATGGGCAGCTCACGCAATCTTTGTTTCTGTTCATTTCAAATGCCTCTACAATATCCCGTGTCACTTGATTTTTTTCCCGTGTCACTTGAAGGTTTGCAGCCACTGCGCATGCAGTGTTACCTGCGCATGCAGATGACCGGTTACTGCCAGTTTGTCAACATTGTTTGAGTGCTCTCTTAGGCGATCGTTAAGATATCTGCCAGCTTGCCCCAAATATTTCTTCCCGCATGACAACTTAATGCTGTAAACTACGCCTTCCCCACATGGGACAACAAACGGGTCACGATGATTTGTATCACAAGCATTGCGTTTCTGCTTGGGATTATTAACTTTCGCGCACAAGCTAGAAAGGTTTTGCGGGGCGGAAAAGACGACGTCCACTCCAACTCTTTCTGCAATCTTGTTCAGATTGTAGCCGACTTTGTGTCGATATGGCACCACGACCACATTTTTACTTCTTCATGGCTACAAGGCGGCGCCAGGACTATCACTTTTGCTTTTTCTTAACATGCTGCCAGCCACCGCAGTCAGCAACTGCAAAGGGTAGCCAGCTGCGCAGAGTCACGAAACCTGGTTATCAAAACTTTTTTGCATAACATATGCTAGCAAGCTTTAGGAAGAGCATTTTTAAAACACAGGTTTATGATGCCCTGCTTAACCAATTTTGAGTGTGCTTATGTGTATGGAAGAAGGGGCTTATTTCCTCTTGACTCATAACACCCACATGTATGAGTGCTTAAGACATGACGGGTGAGGTATAAGAACCTAATGCGTCCGTCAACAGGCTCTTCATGTGTTAAGGTGAGTGGTTTTAGGCTATCGCTAAAAACTGAGCAGATTGTCGAAGTGGCAAACGCGGAGCAAACGCTGTAACATTTTAGAATCACCAAATAGCCATCCACGTATCTGAATATTTTTGCAACCGCTGTTGCTTCCAGGCGAGAGCACAGAATCCTGTCGTAATGTGCAAGAAAAAGATCACTTAAAATTGGGGCGAGGCAGGACCCTATGCAAACGCATTCTTTCTGCATGAACGTTGAATCACCCCAAGCGGCAAACGTTGATGACAAATAAAAATTTTAAAGTTCCAGTAATTGATTAGCGGTTAGACCGACTTCATTCTAAAATCTCACCACACCGTGATTGTCAATGGCGCCCTCTAGGCATTCAAACAGCTCTTTATGCGGTAAAGAGTAAAATAGATATTTAATGTCAAGCGAGAAGGCACTGAAACTCTCGTGAATGTTGTCTTTCAAAAAATTGATTACTTCATCTGAATTGCTAATCATAAAAGGATTGCCAATAGTCAAAAACTTGAGTTTTGCCAGCAAGAAACATGCAACAGATTTCTGCCAACAGACTTTCTCTGAAATAATTACACAGAACGGACAATCCTCCTTGTGCGTTTTTGCAGAAAAGAACATTTGCAGACAGAGTCCCTTAGTCTTATTCAGATCACGACAAAGAGCTTCTAGATGAAAGAGACAGAGATAAATGAGATGCGAAAGGCAGGGAGGTTAACCGGAAGGTAGATATCCAGTTTGCTACCCTGCACTGGGGAAGGGGTAAGGGGGAGACAGAAAGATAAAAATGCACACACATAGAAAGAGAGGGAGATTAAAACACACACAAATGAGCGCGGGAGTGTCACAGTCGTTCAAGCAGGTCGCTTGTCCGGAAGAACCTCAGTAGCGCCCACATCGCCTTCCGGTGTGAAGACCGAGATTGTAGATGAAAGTTCTTACAGAGCCCATTTCTTGACCTTTTCAAGGATAACGTCATTTCGTTTGACGAACACAGAATGTATGGTTGCTAATGCCTTGGTAGTGTACGCGCCTATTTCTAGCACGGTGAAACCACCTTTTTTGTCAGCCGGAACTAGGTACATGGAGTTAGTCTTGAGGTAAGTAACAGTAACGGTACTGTTACTTACCTCAAGAATAACTGCTGTGAATATATACTGTGACCAAGTGCAAGAAATCATCAGTTGTTAGTAGCGATGTGTCCTGTACGTGTGCCTTCTCTCGTGTCATGCGTGTCTTTGCGCTAAAAGCTATTAACAAGCAATTATGATTTGAGCGCTTTAAAAATAAGGCACTGCCGCGCCGCGGCAGTGCCTTATTTATTATGTTCTCACTACATTTTTGCAAAGAGAACAGGAAGTACGACCATTGCCTTTAGTAGCACACTTCTTCAGCCGGTTTCACATATCAACATTAGCTGCCAGCGAATTTATTTAATGAGGCGTGCAGGTAGAGCAAGGCCTGTGTGGCCCGTCAGGTTGTTTTTCCGCTCCCTCGGACACTTGAGCCGACAATGATTAATTGTTCTGGCGTTGCTTGCGTCACGCATTGCGCTGTTGTGATTGCACAATATACGGGTGCCCTCGTGGCTTTCTTCCAGAGGCGCAACTGTTCAGTAAACCTAGCAAGACAAAATGTGTAGCACAAGGACGGCGCCGGCCGACAGGAAATAAAAAACTGGATAAAGTGAGAAACTAATTATCGCCCTTAATATATATATGCGTGTGTGTGTGTGTGACGCGAGCAGGAGGTTACGGACGGAGACAAACATGGTCGCCCGAACACTGCCTTTAATCTTCGTCTTTCATTCATTCGCCACTATTTGTCACCTCTTACTTGGGAGCCGGAGGGGTGCACACAGGCGTTACCCTCGATGGAGGAGAGACACGACTGGCAGCACAGCAAACAAGGATTTAATATGTACAGGATCGGGAAAAGCGTAAAACACACAACACTAAAACCATAATTCAACCAAAATGCTGACTCAATAGTAAATACAAAACTACCAAAAGCACTATCTCGGTCTCGGAGTCTAACTCCGTCTTAATGTCTCTAAGTCAGTCCTAGCCCTGACTCATCAAAGTCTGGCCACCCTGGCCCCGGCCTAACTGCGTCGCCAATAGTAAAGGAGGCATTGGCGTCGCAAAGTAGAAACGTGGGCTCTTACGGACCGTCCACTTGAAGTTCCTCTCGTCGGGTCCAAGTCATATTCATTTAGGGTGTCGCTGATGCCGTAAGTTCCGACGACTCGCGGTTCCGTTGACCTGACCGAGTATGTGGCTGGTGCCCCGGTAGCCGCCGCTGACGTGTCACTTGCCTGGTTAGGCCTAATGAAGCGTTCTTCGCCCTCCGACGATCTGCGTGGCGGCCCGGTGTCCCGGTGATTATTGGTTGATCGGGCTCGGGCGAGAAAGAGGGATTCTGGCAAAGAGGACCAGAACCACCGTGAACATCAGCAGCTGGTCCCAGGAGCTTCGCCCGGACGTCTTCGAGGTCTACAGCTACGCCTGGGCCTTGCCAGCGTCACGAGCTTCGTGGCCGGGTTCTCCGCACTCCCGTCGTCAGAGCATAGCTGACGAAGCGACCTTCCAGCCCAAGAGCCACGTCGATAATGCTGCTTCGCCTCGCTTCTGCCTCGACCACAGCTCGGTTCACGTGCTTCGAGCGCTCGCGTCGTTCGGAACTGTCCGCGATCTCCGTCGTCTTCTTTTTCGTGTACCGCCGGCGTCCGTCTCATGACACTATTGCACCGCACCGTCCTTGGGCAGTTCGTCACACGCTTACCCCTCCCCCCAAGAGAGTGCAGGGGCGGATGAATGAAAAGCATAAGAATGTGCGTTAGTCCAAGGTGGCTCTGTAACCCTAGACAACTTCATAGAAACGTGTAGCTGTCCGGTAACTTCACACATTGCTCTGGTGGACGAGCCTGACTGTTGCGTTCCGGACGATGTCTGCATGCGCCGTAGCTCGTGAACATTGATCGTAGTAGACGTTGAGCGTCTGATACAAGTGAATACAGTTCAAGCCACTTGAAGTAGCCGGATCGGTGGTTGCTCTTGAAATTAGTGCGGATGGAGGAATGCACGTAGCGAGTTTTCTTTGCGATATTGAGCTCACGTGAGAGGTAGAGTTGGCGCGTGAATTTCCTTGTTTCTGATGGTTGGAGATGCGCGTTTCCTGAAATCGCTGCTCGTTGGTCTAGGCTTGTGAGGCCAGAAAATGGTACCATTCCGTTTCGCCGTCGCATGTGGTGTCGTTTCACCACATGCGACGTTGTTTCAGTTGTCCCTGCAATAGGCGCAGTCTTGACTGGTCATGTAGTAAAGGTCCTTGGTGATGTTCTTTTCTTGGGACACGACCTACTTGGGTTTGCCTTGGGTTTAGCTGGCTTGCTCGTTCACACCTTTCTTGTTTTTCTCCTCATACGAAACCTTGTTTGGCACTGATGATGATTACTAAGTGGAGGCTGCGGATGACTGCGGCGACCCAGTTGAAATGTCTCTAGCTGTTGGATAATGGAGGGGTCTGCAACGTATTGCTTGAAATTGACTGACCATCTCTTCTTTTATTTTTTCCCACGATTCGTTGTTTTCAAAAATGTGAGTGAGGTGAAGCGAAATGCCTCACCGGTGGCGCATTCATTGAAGTTGGTGCCCATATCCCATTCCGACCATGATGCAGAGGACGCGTGGAGCTCGAAGAGGCGAAACCAGACTTCCACGGGCCCATCGTCCGCTGATTCGGTGTATTTAGGTATGTCCAAGGCTTCCGATGGTGCGGTCGTGATGTTGGTCGGTGTCGGTGGGGGAGCTGTGCGCTCGGGATTCACAGCGTGGGGTGGAAGACTTCAATGTTGATGTGCGGCTGATGAGGTGCCTGCCAGGTCTTCATCCTATGGACTTGTGTGACGCGAGCAGGAGGTTGCGGACGGAGACAAACATGGTCGCCCGAACAAACACTGCCTTAATCTTCGTCTTTCATTGTTAAGCGGTTCGTCATATATATATATATATATATATATATATATATAGAGAGAGAGAGAGAGAGAGAGGCGCACGATTCTGTGACCGAAAGACAGTTAGCAAAATATTACATTCGAACGCCTTTACAACAATGTGACTTCTATAACCAAGGATTGATTATGTCCCGGCCGAATTCCTATATTTCATATGTATTGTGAGAGCCTCTACAACGAATACCAATACAACTAATTAGCTTGTACAACGAAGTATTTAGGGGTCCCCGACAGCTGAATTCTTGCTATACAAAAAACGTCACGTAGCTGTGCCGGCACTGTCTTCCGCAGACGCCACTCAACTGCGTTCTGCGCTTGCTCTAACGGCAACGCTGGCACGCACTTGACGCGCGCGCCGATGTCAATAAGCGCTTTACAGTCACTGACAATGCTGCTCCAGGAATCGCTTAAATCGTACGCTAACGGTATACTTGCTTTAACACAGCAGCAAGTGCGACGGCTCATGAATACGTCGCAGTTTTTGACGACGTGATGATTTAATCGTAAATGACGACTGACGACGTCTTGAAAGCCATCTAGGGCGGAAAGGACGCGAATCTCAACGAAGACAACAGTGTTGAAGAGCTCGTAAACGAACAAATAAATTTGACAAGAGAGGCGACAGCGGGATTTGGCTATGTGCAGCTTTACCTAAGCACTTCGTTACATTTCGTCCTAAGCACTTCGTTACAAAGGAGTTCAACTGTACAAACATCTGTGTTCCCACTCCTCTGAACAAAGCTGGGGCGATTTTGTTGGCATAAGGTGACACATGAGCGACATCACACTCGCGCTCCCGTGATTGCCTCCGTGGCCTCCGCAGCCACGGTTATTCTGCCTCCCCCCACTCTCCCTTACCTCTCCGCCTTGTGTCAATAGATACTTCTGTCATTCCCTCATTGCCGTGCGAATGCTCACAGCGCATCGTTTGACAATGGAGGGGGATAAATTTTATTTTCGCAGTATCTGATTAATTCGGCACCATTAAGTGCTGAGCATCTTCCTTCGCGAATTTGCGACTTTTCCTGTTGTTATCCATGCTCTAGACAGTGGTAAGAAGTTTGCTGATTATATATACCCTATAATCAGTCTTATTCAATTCAGGTAAGGAATATTACAGTGATTCGTCTTTCAGCGGTGCACGTGCGATGTCGCGGGCTCGATATGGCCAACCGCAGCGACCGCATCACGACGTCGGTAAAGTTTTGATACGCTTTAAGAAGTCTCAGGTAGACAAAATTGATCTATAGAGGTCATCATTAAGAGATCGCGTTCATATCACACGCGCTGCTTCAGGGCGGAATCATCGAACTTACGAAGACTTTTTTTTTTCTGAAAGCTTGTATTGGCCAAATTATCGTTATGTTTTGGCGCAACATTTCTTGCGCACCATATGGGCCAGGACGTAAGTGTGACCCCCCCTACGACCAGCATCCTCCAAGGTGGATCAGCGACTCTCAAGGGCTACCGCTCTTGACCCATTCGTGAAGGTGCAGTTCGTTGCGAGCTTTCGTCTTTCCATTGTTTAACCAGTTCGCTTTACGATCGTGGGGGCCGAGGACACCCGCGCCGGAGCAGAAAATGAGCGTCATATTCCAGGCGCACTGAAGAGGAGGTAGGCGGCGGCATATCCGGCTCAAGTGCTTTGCCTTTTCACAATTAACAAACAACGTAGCTAAGGCAAACAGGCCGCGTGTATACGCGCTGGCCCGCGCTTCCTCGCGACCTTCTATCACCTACAGATGACGGAACCGAATTGATGCCGTGTGCAGAGACACAGACACACATTTGTCAGTCGGGAAAATAAGCCGATTGTTCTCCGTGCTGCGCAGGGCGCGCCACTGACGTAATTTACGCCATGCTTGGTCTATTGGAAGATCATTTTCAAAACACCGGCTTATTTTCGGCCCTAGTGAGCTTTTCCGGGATCCGCGCATTTGTTGGCCCCACAGAGAAGCCGGCTATGGTTAAAGTCCGCCGCGAACAATGGAAGAAGTCGAGCCTATACTTGGGAGAAATTGGTGAACAGCCAGCCCGAAGCCGGGCTATTGGGCGGCACCTGAGCCAACCTGAGTGCATGAGCTCAAGCATAACGAACTGATATTGACAGCAGAACAAAACGGTAACGTAAATACAATTATTTGGCAACACGTTCAGCTAGCCACCGAGAAGCATACCGAAGCGTCGTTTAAGAGAGGTGCTGCTCATCGGCAGGAATTCTTAACCCAACCAGACGCTGGACAAACAGTCTCGTGTGCACAGACAGGAAGCGAAAAAAAGAAGGGAAACGTGGCGCAAGCGTAAGCCTCGTCAAGAGTTAGTCGAGGCCGGATCGTCCTCAGCTCCTGTGCGTAAGTGATGATCCAGTGAATGAAGCAGTACGGAAAAAGGAAAGCCACAGTAGAGCAGCGCAAGAACAGAAGGAGTGAAAGTAAAATAAGCTATAACGACTTTTTTTTTTTTTCTGCCGCCTCTGCTTGTCCGGAGGGGCGTTGTTATTTAGGGACCCCCTCCTCCCTTCTCCGGGTGGCATTCGTTGGCACGGCGAGCCCAAGGCTGCGAGAGGCGCTCGCCAGAGAACAACGGCGCGCGCGGGAACAGGCGGCCGGCAGGTTCCCCCGTTCTCTGACAGGCCTGTCGTTTACGGATGCCTCGTTCCCGCTGCTGCTCAGACGCTCTGCTCACGCAGGCGTGCCCCGGAGGCTGAAGACGTTGCTCTTGTTTGCGGGCTTCCTCCGTCAGCTGAACAGCCGACGTGCGCCACCCACCTTGCCTTCCCGATCTCATTGACGCTCACGGCCCCCGTGGGAGACAGAGCGGCACCCGAGCGCTGAGCGACGTGACACCGACCCCGCAGTTTTCCGCGGTCCGAACGATTGCATAACCGCTCCTGACAGCAGTTCAGATCTGGCTTGCTCAGCGGCAACGTTTCAAGATTTACGCTCAGCGAACTGTAGCAACGCGGCGACGTTTAACATCCCGGAACGTGAAGAACAGCGCTGGCGCGCATAGCTGCGGACGAAACGAGGACAGTTCTCGGGAGTCAAGGCTGCAGTCGACCCTTCGCCGCCCCACTCACCATTTCGCTGATCCGGCTGCTTGAGTCGTCTGGTGTGTCCGTACCGAACAAACTTGTGCCGCAGGTGCACAACGCTGATCACCGAGACCTACAGCCCTTGACTGGACCGACGCTGTCGCTTGGACTGCTATGTCCATCAACCGCCTGGAACAACGCCGCGAAGTGCCATAGCGCGCGTCACAAGTAATCAACGCTCCCAGGATGATCTACTCGGTTCCTCCAGGTAAGTAAAATCTACATGGCGGGTTTCTGAGCGGAGTCATGAGCAGAATGCTTGAGGGGAGGAGTACCTGGATACATTCAATCAACACTTACTGTGGGTCATGATTAGTGTCAATGGTAAGTGCGCACGTTGAACGTTGAGAACACCTTATTTCCCTAACGCTCGTTGGCTTCCATTCTTCGACATAGACGATAGCTTAATTAGAAATGCTGAATAACTGAAAAGTTAATTAGTGAGAACTTCCCATCCGCAAATCATGTTCACGATTACCCCACAAATGCTGACGTCCATCACTGCCGTGAAGCTTGGTCAACAAAATTAACATATTCCCTAATTCCAAATTCTGAATTCCCTAATTTTATTAATCAGCGACAGTGGCCGCTGAAACACCTGACATGCCTTTATACCAGGTGACCTTTTTAGTGCGCTAAGCAGTTATGGTCTCGGAATCCCGCTATCTCTGTAATATCACACCTCGGCAACGTAAAAATTATACAGATTCCACGCACTGTGGCAATCGGTGGGCGCGAAGCTTCTTTCATGTAGATGCTCATGCTGATGCTAAATGTGTTTACGTTATGCGACGTTGAATTTATACAGATATTATGTTACGTTATGTAGATGCCATTTTTATGTTTTCAAGATTATAAACTCATGTAATGCATTGGTTGACATTATGTTGAAGCAATGCACGAAAATGAATTACTAAGCCTCCATCACACCTTTCAATTGCAATTCACAGTGTGCGAGGTTGTTCGCCAGACTGATTCACTCGCAGCGCTCTGTCGCCTACAGCAGCACGACAATGATTGCCGTATATACGCGTCTGGTGCGTTGCAATGCTAACACTGCTTCCGTGATTACACACTGCGGTGTATCCTTATTCGGTCAATGGATACCATCGCATGTCGGTCTCGCTGACAATGAAGAGGCTGACAGAGTGTCTTCTCTGGCAAATGATTACAGAATTTGTCCAAAAGTTTCCTGCCATCTTGATACTCGTCTGCAGATCCACCGCCACATTCTTGGACAACACTCTAATCCTCATTGTCAGTCACCAGATCATTTTCTCCACGTCTGTACCTTTTTGCCTCAGGGCTATGCTACTTAAGCTTCGTGTAAGGGTTATAGGTGGGCGAGCGGTTGCATGAACAAGGACGTCTTCAACTGGCCCATCCTGTGCTTCCTGCGATGCCACAGATACACTTTATCACCCGTTTAATCCTAGACTGTCTCACCTTCAGTGCGCAGCCGGTTGCTTTTCCCAGAGACTATACTGCTTAATGAGCATACCGTGTGTGTTTTACTTTTTTACGGCCGTGTGTCTAGATCGTGATAAAGCTTACAGAGCCATTCTATAGTTTTCAAAAGCGACACATTCAGACTCCCGATTGTCACTGATGCACCAACCAAGTGTCGCACTGCTGTACGTAACGCAGACATGTGTCTCGTTCATGTTTTGTTATCCGGTGTTTACATTTTCCCAGCCGAAAGGCAATTAAGGCTTATCACGCTGAACCAAAATGCACCCGCACATGTGTTAACACTACGCGACCTAAGATACATAAGAATAGCGATATGGGCGGGCTGGTTTAAGTTCTTGGTGTAATTTCTGCAGCACGAAGCACTGAAGTGCGGAAAGAAAGGTAAAAAAGGACTAACGAATAGCTCTCGTTCTTGCTATTCCTTCGTCCTTTTTTTTACTTTTCTATCCGTTCTTCATGTGCTTCGCGCTGCAGAAATTACGCTAAGATACCTCTATCGATTAGGCGATTGTGGGTCCGGATGTGCGTGCAATGTTCGTCACTCTTGAACGCAAGAGGTGGCACCCAAATACGGAGGCCATATATGGTGCCTTGATACCAAGCACGCTAGTACCACCGAGGCGCACCTACCTCCGAGATGAGGCAGCGTGATAGGTTGGATTGGCCGATTAATACTACAACGAGTCTTCTGTTCACACACCTTTATAAACATGGGTAACACTCGCATATGACGAACAAAGGGCTCCCCCATCTTTGTGAAGAGCTTCACGACAACGAATTAAGTGACTATAAGCAAGACGAAGGTGGAGCTATGTATACAAAGGATAAGGAAGGAGAGGGGGACTGGGACAAGGTAATTCGTTGGCAATCTATAAAGGTTGCCTTTGAAGAACGCTTGCCACTGCATTCTAGACTTTCCTGTCGTATAAAAAAATTTGAACGAGTAATTGTCACACACCCCGTGAACGAGGCAGGCGCCAACGCCGGGCCAAATTCCAAAGCCGACTTATCAGCTTCCGAAAACAACCCTACGAAAGCAAGGAGAATTAGTAAGGAGCCCTCTGGTGCACCAGCGAACGCCGGTTGTGGTCCAAAGATCGAGTCAGAGCCCAGAGTTGTCAAAACACAACAAAATATATTCTTCAAACAAGGCAGTTACAAACACACGTGCACACTTCGGCTAGACATATCACAATACAATTCAGATGGGTATTATCAAAAGACTGGAAAATAATTAACGACAAGCACTAAGAGCCCAACACGTAAAGTACAGAATGAATAGGAAAACAAAGTGTCCAATCGTATTCACCCGTGCTGGTCTTGAGCCGGACGATCTCGGCGTAGCTCGAGGCAAATCTCGAAGAAGGAACTTCTTCCGGAAATGCAGACGCTCGATGAACTCGTCGGTTAGCTTGCCGGGGAATCCCCTTCTTCCACAAACGGTCAGTCTTCACGTCTCATCTCTTCACCGGCGTGGTCTGATCCCCTTCTGATTCCGGCACGGCGTTTTTATAGCTTTCGCCGGGAGTTCTGGAACCTTCGGACGGAGTTGTGATCCCGTAGCATGAACAAAGCCTGGGAATCTTCTAGTCAATCTCGCATCTTCGACCGCGGCCGTCGAGGAGGGTGGTGACTCAGCCATTGGCGCGCGCTCAGGCTTCTCTCTCTCTCTCTCAACTCGTCGTTGGTGTCGGGGTCTGAGAGGGGGTTTCGGGGCGCGCTCGCTCTCTCGTTACCGTCGCCTTCGCCTCTCGTCGCCTCCGTCGGTCGCGTCGGCTGTTTGTATGCACTCTCACCCTTTATCGAAGCTGCCACGGGGCCGTCTTGTTTTCTTGCTGGCTTGAGTGATGCGCGGCGCGCGCTTCGATTATGCGCTCTTTTGTGACAGTAATATACCATGGTAAAAAAGGGTGAGAAGGATCTGCGGAAATTTAGGTTATACATGAAGAGTTCTAACGCGCCGTCCAGGGAGCGTTCTACTGGATAGGATAGGATAGGAATAAACTTTATTTGTCCAACGGTTATGGCTGCTGGTGCCCGGGGCTAGGCTGCCAGAGGTCCATCGCCGGAGAAAAATCTTTCGAGATCCTCGGCAATGGCCCTGGCCCGCTGGACGGCCCACTCCTGGTCCTATAGGGTGCCTCGCTGAATAGGGTGGCTTGCCATCTCTCAGCGAGGCGCCCCGCTTCAAAGGGTCCTGCTGTTGTCATGCATTTTTTATAAAGGGTTAGTAGCCGAGATGTGGGCAAATGAAATGTTGCAAGACGATGGTGCGAGGAGGTGAGCTGCCTCCCCGCAGCAGAGGCTTTTTTCTCTTGTTTCAATCAGCGCCGTTGCCAGCGCCCACAACCGACATTCCTGCTCTGCCCACGGCCGGTCTCGAGCTAGCACGCGCGCACTCCAGACCGGCCGTGCTGAGCCTTCACCAACGTCGGAGCCGAGGAGCCACGTGACGATCGTGTCACGAATCTCGCCTCCTTTCATTTTTTCATCTCCCTTCATTCTTTTCTATTACGGAAGTGGTTTTGCGCAGCAGTGACATCGTCTCTGGAGAGTGGCTCGATCCCGCGGGAACACGGGCGCGCGGGCTTTCGTTTCAATTTTCAGCTGTTTTAGCGGCACACATTGGTGGAATACTTTGTAGGCACGACTGTCTGTTTGCATTCCCCAAACTTAGTCAGGGGCTCTACAATGCTGACGTTATGCGAGTTATATAGGGTGTTCTTCTCCTCCTTTAAAAAAAAAAAAACATAGTTTGGAGCGTATAGGTCTAATCAAGCTGTTCAGGTTCAGCTGAAAAGGCAAACATACCTAATTTATACGACAAATCGCAATGTGCCTGAAGCTAATTAAAAAGATTAACTAATTAGTTTTATAATGATTCATATTAGGACACATTATGAAACTTCAAAATTGAAGCCGAGTGGTATAGTGAAGTCAAGATTGCTTAGCAGACCCGCACGAGTTTCAACTTTCAATATATCCGTCCTTAAAATGCTCTAAAATATCCATTGGCGTATCAGTTTATAGTTTGCCCAAAGCCTTATCATCTAACAGTTTGAGAAAACTGGAACGTTTTAACTGGAACACCGGTACATTTTATACGGCAGATATTGGGGACGGATATCTCGAATGTGGCACTATACTATATAGTCTTATAATTTCTGTTGAGCAAACATGACCTCAATACTGTTACAACAAGCGCCCTAGTGTGAATACTTAGACAGTTAATTAGTTCATCCTTTAAATTAGGTACCTGTACATTGAGATTCCTCGTGCAAACTGTAAAAAATTCACTTTTGCTCTTACTGGATTCTTCCAGGCAGCAACTGTTGCCAACCTTTCCCGTAAAATGTTCAGGCATCCGTAACTTCATTCCACAGCACCGCAATAACATGCAGTCATATGTATACAGCAATCTTCCGTAAAAATACAGAGGTCCGCCATTTCATTCCACGGCCCCGCAAAAACACGCCATCACATTTACAGGAGTTTCCCATAAAAATACAGACGTCTGTAATTTCATTCCACGGCATTCCACGGCACCGCAATTACAGGCCGTCATATTTACAGCCATTGCCCGCACCGTTCTCCGCGCCGTACGTTGTATGTGCGAGTGTCAGCTTGCGAGGGTCAGCCGACGATTGCGGCTCAATGTCGCGCGCGAGAGAGCGAAAGGCGGGGCGGAAGCGCGCTTCTGTCACGCGCGAGGCACGAGGAAGGGGGGGGGTTACTCCGGCGGTGGCAGCGCGGGCGTTGTATCTTGAAAGCGATCTGCGACGTGCGAAAAGTGCGCGCCCGCGCGGGCCTCATCTTCAAAGCGATCTGCGATGTGGACAAAGTGCAACTAGTGCCGGTAGCTTGGTATGCGCTGTGCTTTCGACGTTTAGTTCGCGTTGAGCGAGAGACGGAACGAAGGTCAATTCGCTCGCTGCTGCTGCCACGCCTCCTCACTCCAGCGTTCTGACGGCGAGTTTCCGCGATCATCGAGCGAGATGTGTTCATGTTTACCTGTGCACGCGTTTTACCGTGCTTGTTAATTTAGTTAGTAAGCGAATATGTTTACATGTTTATACAGCCGATAAACCTACTATCCTTAGTTCGTATAATTGTCTACTAATTTGCTATTGCAATCAATGGTTCGCCTTTCAGGCGAAACTGCAACATTTTTGTTGACAAACATTGTTACGCTGAACTCTTGGTTAAGCTACAGTGATGGACCTAGTTTTCTTCCCATTGATACAATGAAATTGGGATTCCTAACAAGACGAACCAAATTACAATTTCCCTTCATGTGCAAACATTTTCATTACCGTAGGCGCTATATCAATATTCCCACCAACTCGATCATATGCATTTTCAGGCCTAAATAACTGTATTTGTGAACTTTGTTTCTGTGAATGCGAAAATAATGACCACGTCAATGCAGAATTATCCACAATTTCGTGAGAGCAGGGAGCAGAAGTGCAAGGTATTAATAGTTGGAATTGGAATAACAGCTCACGTTATCGAAATCACGAACATATCCCAAAAGTGTGTCTGCCTGAAAGTGGCATGTTCTCATGATGTTCCCCCGCGTGACATGAACTACAAATAAACGAAATCATGCATGCGTGCTCCGAGCTATACACAGCGATACATAAAGCGAAGAAACGGGAGCGAGCTCACAGGCTGGCGCAGTTTACCGCAACTTAAAAAAAAAGAGATAAAAACGCAACACAAAATACTTGCACTACCCTACGAGGACAATCAATAACGCACCATGGCAGACAGATAACGCCTCCCTCACAGTCAACGAGTCAACATCAAGGCCCAGTCCGACGTGCACGTGTGTTGTACCACAAATGCAAAGCATTGCTTTTAACTTCACTAGCGCCAAGGTTTTTTAGGTAAGCGCAACTCTCAAAACACTGTCATAACTGGCAGCTGATAAAAGAATGTTTAAATCAGCACGCTTCATAGCCGGCGATTAGTTACTGACGGCACGTGCGCACTCACAAATGCTTCTGACATCGCAAACGCCTTTATTTCGCATTTTGCAGAAGCTATCGTATTTACATCCGCTCCTGTGCCTACCCTCACACGGTGTCTGCACTCTTTGCATCTGCTACGCACATCTCCGCACAAAGTTTTTCAAGTTATACAAGGTCTAAACTGCACTGGTGCTGGCTTAGACAACATTCATCCCTCAAGAGTGAAACTTATTGCCTCGGAAATTTCTGTTCTTTTGGCTCATGTAACTAACCTGGTATTCAAGAATGGAGACTTTCCTGATGAACTGAAAATGGGAAAAGTAGTACCGGTACTTAAGAAAGGCGACCTTAACCAAATTATTAACTATCGTCCGATAACTATACTTCCATTCTTTAGCAAATTAATTGAAAAGTTGCTGGTAAACCGGCTGACGAATTATCTGAACAAGTTCAGTCTTTTGACACCATATCAGTTTGGTTTTAGGCCTGACTTTTCCACAGATCTTGCATTAATAGAATTTACAGACTACCTTAAGCATTTCATAGATACACGATCCTTGGCCGGGGCCATATTTGTGAATCTTTTGAAAGCTTTTGGCACTATTAACCACGTCATTCTTCTTGCAAAATTAGAATTTTATGGCATGTGCGGTCCCTCACTAACGCTCCTACGTAATTACCTATTGAATAGATCACAGGCTGCCCAAGTTGCTGGTTCACTCTCTGACGCAAATATAACGAATCAAGGCGTTCACCAAGGTTATATTTTAGGACCATTGCTTCTTTTTTTTTTTTTTTTTTGCCTTCGACGACGTTGCCATCATTCTTCTAGATGTATATTATACGCAGACGACACCACGTTATTTTCTTCTGATTATGACTTTGAAAAGTTAGTTAAAGAACTAAATAACGATGTTGCCAGCGTTGTTTCATGGTGTAGAATTAACCAATTGACTAGCAATTAACCTGCATAAAATTACCTCTATGTTATTTCATTCTCGACAAAAATTATTCCGTTCCTAACATTTCTTCCTGTTAACGAGCATGTTATTCAACCGCCCGATACAGCCACATTTCTCGGAGTTACCATTGATTCCCATCTAAAGTTCGATAAATACATTGCAGCAATCTCGTCTCAAAGTTATCTTGGAATTCGTGACCTGATTAAAACCCATACTTACTTCCCAATGAACATTATTGTAATGCGGTTTGTAATACCATATTGCCAAACGGACAGGTTTGTTTGGATGAACAGATTTGTAATAGTACCAAGGGTACAATAGCCAGATGACAGCTATTTGTCACCTACAGCACCAATATAGTGTGTGTTGGTTCCAATATAGGGAACGATTGGTGGCAGGTATTTGCTGCCTATTCGTTGTGTTGAAGGAATCGTTAGAAATTACGGTGCTGCAAAATATAGGGGTGTATGAATATGATGTATCCAGATAAAATACGAATACTGAAAATAAATGACCTTCGAATATAGAATCGAGCATCCGTTTTTTTTTTCTTTTTTTCAGTCCGTTTGGTAAACAAAAAGAAAATTGAGGCTTATCTACATTACACCTGGTGGACGAGTATTAGAAAATAGTTATTTGTGAGCTGTCATCTTCCTTGACATACAGAAATTACACTAGACGTCTGAGGAAAAGATACAGACTTACAGAGACATTTTTTATGATTGGAAAACTAAGAGGTTGGCCTGAATCAAAGTTCTCGTCTGCTACTCAAAATTGGGGAAGCGAAGTGGGAGTAAAAAGAGATAAAAGCGTAGACGATGAGGACGGAAATGGTGACGAACGAACTTGAACAGCCAGGACTCTTCAAAGTCTCAAGTCCAGACCACTCTCGTGCGAGAATTTGTTGACAGCCTTTAGAATATCACGCCCACGGCAATGGTACGGCCGAGGTCCCAAGAAAACCTTTTCAGAAAAAGGTTGATTAATGAACTTGGACAAAAGGTGTGCCAGTGATTGTCTCTCCAAAGTACATCGCGGGCAGTTGCACAGCTCTGCGGTCTCGGGTACATCACACTCCTCGCCGTTCGGACTGTCTGCACGGCCGATAAGGTGTAGGTAGCGCTGAGTGAGGAGGAGGAGGATTAAAGAAAAAGAGGATGCAAGGATGTTGGCCAGAAATGCGTTAGGTTGGCTACCCTACTCTGGGGTACGGGAAAGAGGGACTAGAAAGGGGAGATAGAGAGAGGAGGGGGAGAGAGAGGAAAGACGCCACGCGGAACGCCTGAGCAAGTCAAAAGCGTTCAGGCCAGTCTCCCTCAAGAAAGCCAAAGTGCCTTCAGAGCTTTGTGGGCCGACGAGCGATGGGGATGGTCTTCAAGTAGCACTTGCACGGACAGCGGCTGATCGGAGTCCAGTCGTCACAATGCGACAGACGATGTTTGTCTTTCCGACTGAAATCGATGACAATCGATGATTCGCCGCCGCAGACGTCGCACGCAGCAATGTCGGTCACTTCAATCAAATTAGTGTACGCCTTCGTGAAAGCCACTCCCAACAACAGCTTGCATAGAAGCGATACCTCATGTCGGTGAAGCCCGGCCGGAGGTGGAAGTTGGAGCGAAGGGTTCAGTTCATGTAACCTGGTGCGTCTTATATTTGGGGTGTTCCACTCTGTTAAAGAGAGCTTGCGTGCCAGGTGACGAAGTTGCCTTGCAGCGTCTATCCTGGAAAGAGGAATGGGAATGCTGTGTTGTTCTTGATGTGACTCTCGGGCAGCTTTGTCTGCGTGATTAATTAAACTGATCCCACAATGGCCAGGTGGCCAGAAGAAAATCATTTCGTGGCCTTTCTGTTTGATGTCGTGATGTATTTTGACTATTTCGTACGTTAGCTGTTCGTGAGCTCCACGCCGGAGAACTGACTGTATACTGCGTAAAGACGGTCTCAAGTCGGAAAACACGTCCCATGTAGCAGGACTCTATGAGTCAATAAATTGAAGTGCACTATGCAGAGCCGTGAGTTCTGCAGCCGTGGACGTCGTGACATGTGACGTCTTGAATCGCAGTGTTATTCCTCTCGTCGGCATAAACACAGCACCGCTAGAACTGGTCGATGTAGTCGATCCGTCAGTATAGATGTGTACGTGGCTACTGTATCTCTCGAACAACAGGAGTAAGCTCAACTGTTTTAGTGCAGACGGTGACAGATCTGACTTTTTCTGAAGTCCTGGAATTCTGAGGTGTACTTCAGGACGGCACAAACACCATGAAAGAGTCACCGGCATGGACGCAGGTGCGTACTCCTATGTAAGCGACGCACGATATGCACTGACAGTTGTGCTACATGATGTGCGGTGTCTTTCCACGGTGAGTGCGGCGAGGTGGTGGCAAGGGGTCCGGGCAATGTGCCTGACATCAGCACGCATTGTCTCGACGGCGATGTGCGTCGTGATTGAATAATCTTGAGCGATGGCAATAGTTTCAGCCGTTGACGCACTGCGTGGTACTATAAGGCATATCCTAAGCGCTTGCACCTGAATGCTCTGAATTGTACGCAAATTAGTTTTGCGGGTGTTGGACATAACAGGTAGGCTGTACCGAAGGAACCCAAGAAACAACACCCTGTACAGCTGCAACATGGTTAGTGTGGTTACACACCCCAGTTCTTTCCTGCAAGCAACTTGAATAGATGACAAATAGAAATCACACGCTTTTTCACGTGGTTCACGTGAGGAGTCCAGGACAGGTCTCTGTCAATCACAACGCCCAAGAACCTGTGACTTCTGCTCGAGGATATCACTTGTCCGTTGTTGATATGCGGTATGCAGACATTGGATTCCGGGTAAATGCCATCACTGCGCACTTTTCCCACGTCACCTCCAGTCCTTGTTTACGAAAGTGGCATGATGTCGATGAGGACGCCTTCTGAAGCCGAGCGCGAAGCTGAAGCCATGTCACCCCGGACGTCCAGATACATATGTCGTCGGCGTAGATAGAGAGTCGTACGGTGCTTGGTATGTAATCGATTAGTCCAATAAGGGCTAAATTAAAAAGCGTTGGGCTTAGTACTCCGCCCTGAGGGACTCCGTGGCTATTGTAATACTGGGGTGTCGGGCCATCCCCGGTGAGCACGTAGAATAATCGCATCTGTAGGTAGCTACAAACCCAGAGACATATCTTGCCACCAAGTCCTATTACTTCTAACGCTTTAAGGATGTCTTCATGGGTGACATTATCGTAAGCCCCTTTAACGTCTAGAAACAAGGCAGCAGACTAGCGTTTACAGGCCTTCTGGAATTTGCCATACGTTACCAAGTCGACGACGCTGTTTATAGATGAACGGCCGCGCCTGAATCCTGTCAACGTATGTGCGTAAATTTCATAGTGCTCTATAGACGTTTTCACGAGGGCGCTTCCGACGGTCTGGCGTGGAGAGTATGTGTCAGTGTTGCCTGTTCGGTCTGGACTGTGAGCTTGCCTTGCGCTTGCATAGCGGAGTGGTAGCTTTCCTTCGATGTTTCCGTTTATTTTTGCCATGAATGACTTACGCTCGTAAATAATGGCATATATACTCATCAAAAGGCTACAGGCCAGCACTGTGCAGTTTATGGGTGCACAAACAACCAGCGGAAAATAACGATTTTGGGGACTAAGTGTGTCCACAACACAGCACTCCGCGAGACCACTGCCGATGTGGTATGTTCACGCTTCGCCGGTTTCCTGCATCACCTGAGGACTTGGCATTTCAGTCTAATGTGAACCAATGCACACATAAGTAAAATAACGCATTTCGGTAAACCCTTTTCGGCACATTTCCCAATAGGTTGCGAGAATTGTCAGCTCTTCGATGCAATATTTTCTCGTATGTAGTGGCAGAGGCTACATTTGTTATTCTTTCAAACACGACTTCATTCCAGTGCCTAATACGGGGGTCACACGGCGCACTTTTGATCGTGATCGATCCCGATATGGGTCGAATTTCTTGGTCGCGATTGGCTTATTTGCTCAATCTGCGGAAGGGAGCCAATCGCGGTAGAACATTCCGATTCAGATCGGTCTCGGTCGCTATCAAAAGTGGCCGTGTGACACCGCTATAAGACAAACTAAAGCACTCTGCGAGAGAACTAGTCCGTAAATACACTTCGCAACGATCTGGAAAAATCGTGTACTATGATAGATGTACGCAGACCCTGTCTCCACCAAAACATTGTCTCTGCGTTCATACGCACCCTGCGTGGCCCTGCCCATAAAGGTACTTAACTTCAGTGTGGTGCTGCATCGAGCTCACCCATCTTTGAGCGTTGTCTATGTGCTTGGGCAGCAAGAGAATGCAATAACTAACGCGTTAACCTCATCAGCGCGGCCCAGCTCCAGCGCATTACGGTTCGGGAACCGCAATGCGCTAACTGTGCGTGGCGTAGAAACGCGCTGAATGAGACCACGCAAGTAAGAACGTAAAAAAACGGTATCCGCATGGGCACGCGGACAATAGCATCATGCTTGCAAGAATTACAGTAACGAAAAAAATAAATTATTCGCACAGCCGATCAAGTGAAATACTTACGTGCGTGCAGACCACTTCGCTGACCACTAAGCGCTTTTCACTCACGGTCAGTAGTGGTTTACAGTCATATGCATATGTATTTATTCGACAATTGTTAAGACTCGACATTACTTTATTATGAACATAGCACAGTGAGACGGTGTAAGGGAAATAAGAGAAAGAGCAGAGATGGCCCTAACGCTGCAATATTATTGGCTTATTTCGCTTCAGAGATAGCGCACACGAACAATTCTTGCCGTACGTCATATCTTCAATACAAACTTCGCGCACGATCTACGTTAAGGTTCAGCGTGAGTGAAGCTTGTTTCAAATTCAGACATTCGAAAGAAAAGTCATTCCAGGTAAACAAACGTAAAAAATAGGTAAACAAATACATCTTTATAACAAATCCTGTTATAATCCCTATTGGGATTGACAGCATGTATAAATAAATAAATACTAAATACTAAAAATAAAAATATAGCACCTGGGCTGTATCAGTTGAGCTGGCATCTGTGATCACTGTCGCACGTCGGTTCGCTGCAGGTACCGCGCTGCTCGATCGCCACGCTTATGCTTTGACATTTGGTTATAAGCACCCTGCACTGCACCAGATCCAATAAATTTTGCATGATTGAGCTGTTCAGTGGCGTCGGAAGCGTATGGAGTAACCACCGCATATCTACCAACCACTGACACGCGTCGTCGGGCCGCTGGCACCTGGTTCTAAGCATTGCCCGACAGCTACGTACGCGCCTGCTTTCGCTAAATGAGGCAACCCTCAACCGCGAAACGTAATGGTGATCAGATTCAATCGACGATACGGTCACATGTGCCCAGCAATAACAATGAAATATACCGCTGATTAGCACGCCAGGTCTCGACGAAGCAGAGGCGGCTACCACTGCTACCGACGACGAAACACCACATCCACTGGCTGGGCTTGCTGTTGCCATGGCACACCCCGCTGAGAGCTCACGCGAGCACGTGAAACATGTTACAACAAGTCAAGCGGCACAAGACAAGCGAAGCGGAAGAAAACAATCGAAATAATGCGCGGCGAAGATCACACAACCGAAGTGCGGCCGGCCTGCTCTCGCAAGGCTCACAGTCCAAAATGGCGCCATAACATGTTCTGACGCTAGACATCGCCCGTGTCGGGCAATGGCGCTGCTCAAACGTCGGTTTGTGAAAAGGTCTATAGATACCACTCCAGACGCGTTAGAACCATCCGTTCCATTACGTTTCCTGCACAACTAGCAAGCGCGATCGGACGGTATGACGCAATGTCCAAAGGCGATTACCAGCTTTGAGCAGCGGAATCAGGCGACTTGACTTCCATTCCTGGGGAACCATGCCATTCTGCCACGAGTCGTTGTACAGGAGCAGGAGTGCCTTTCGAGCTCGTTCATTAAGGTTACACAGAGCGCGGTATGTAATGCCATCTGGCCCTGGCGCTGAGGAACACCTGCATAAAACAAGCACAGCTTCTAGTTTGTCCAGAGAAAAAGGGCACTCCATACGGGGATCACGTGAGGATAGTGAGTGGTGCGGAGTCTGCGTTCCAGTGGAACTTGCTTCATCGGCAATCCTCCTACAGAAGGATTCGGCGACTTCAATCTCGCTGCATTGTAGGTTAAAAGCCAGGGAATTCAATGAGTGGCTCTGTCCAGGGGTTGCAAGGAGGCCACGAACAGTTCTCCATATAAGAGACAAAGACTTTCGGGGATCCAGAGACACGCAGAAAGACGCCCATGGTTGTGAAGCCAGCTTATTCATTCGACGCTGTATTTTCTTCTGTGTGCTTCTGGCCAATCTCAAATCATGAATGGACTTTGTGGGCCTATATCTTCGTTCCGCACGGCAGCGAAGTGCGCGAAGTTTCTCTAGCTCGATGTCGAATTCGGTGCATGCGGAGCTTTTCAAACTCGAATGTGTGGCAACCTGTAAGGCACCTTTTATTGCGTCCCCTATGCTGGAGGGTATGTCGTCTCGACAGCAGTCTTCCAGGATTGATTTAAATTTCGGCCAGTCGATGGATTGGACGGCTCCGGAGAACTTAGAGCTTGTCAGCCCCTCAATCGTGAGATAAGTTGGGATGTGGTCACTTCCCCGTGTTTCCAAGTCCGAGAACCATTGAACTCTTCTGTTAAAGGAGCGCGAAACAAAGCTAAGGTCGAGGGAGCTACTATTCTCTGTTCCTCGCAGATAGGTAGGGCTTCCATCATTTAAGAAACAAAGTTCTCGTCCAGAGGCAATGGAGACCAATCTTCTGCCCCTCGAGTTTATCTTGGAGCTTCCCCAGAAATAATGGTGGTCGTTGAAATCCCCAGTGATCACCCACGGCTGTGAAGTCGTCGTCAAAATTTCCCGTAAGCGCTCGCAGTTTAGACGACTTGATGGTGATACGTAGGCTCCCGGAATTGTGAAAGTGACCTTGCTCTTATGCACAGTGAAACACTCGTACTGGTTGTCATTGTCAGGTGACACTGGCTGATGAACATATCTCAAGTCACGGCGTATGAAAGCAATAATCTTGCTGCATTGCCCATATGGGTGGAAGACATCATTCATACCCGGACAGCCTGATGGGAGATGACAGGTTTGGCTCACAAATTACAATAATGAGAAATTGATTCACGAATACAAACTATCGAAAGGCAGACATGCGCGACTTAAGTCCTCTGGCGTTCCATTGAAAGACAGATGCATTCTGGACCTCCTCTCGAAACGATGGCTTCTGGCGGGCCATTGCTTTACCCTATGGCCGCAAGCACTGGCCCCATGGTGTTTAGCACCTGCAGCGCGCTCTGCGCCAACGGAGTTTTCATGTTGCTGCGTAGAAGACGCATAGCATCCATCAGTGGCCACAACATTATTATAACCTGGCGATCATCAGTCGTCGTTGCATCAGCGGTTGGTGAGGGTGTCGATGGCGGTGGTACTCGAGGTGTCTCCGTGGCAGGTTGTGAGCTTGGAAGTGGGGGCCACTCTTCAGGATAATCGAGTCTTGCCACTTTCTTCGTTTTCACGGTGTCTTTCACGTGGCGCTCCGCGGTGATACAGCAACCGCTTTGGCGGAAGACAGCGTGTTGCTTTGTGCAGTTTTACGTTGCGCTCTTCGGTGGCGATACTATCGCCGTCTAAGTGTAGTGGCACCCTCGCTGTGTGTTGAATGATCCCGAACCAAGCGCTTTAGAACCGCGAATTACTTCCGGACACGCGAATAGTCCTTCGATCAGGCTTCGGGGGAACCACGGCAATTAAGACACTTCAGGACAGTCGCGCGGCAAGCGTCTTCCGAATGGGATTCAATCAGAAAAATATGCTGCTAACAGTGGGAGTCAGAACTGCTATCGAAACATCAAATGTGGGCGACGTTCACCAACAGTCCAGCTTTTTCTTTTTTTTTCTCCTCAGTGATCAACATTACCAAATGAGTTTTGCATGGTTTCCTTCCATAACGCCCAAGGTAACTCATGCTACGCTAGAAAGCAAGTGAATGCAAATAGCCCTCCCTGCTGACAGCAGCTCGTTGTTCGTGTCCACTGGCAGCAGCAGTGTCAATTACCTCGTTCCAGTAATACTTAACGCCAGACTAACTTCGAACTGATCATTCTTATTACATTTTCTCACCAATGATAGCAATTTTTGCCTAAAAAAATGACAGAAGAGTTTTGAAAGACCAAGCTATCTATTTGCATGAGACGTTGAGTTACGCTTTAGTCCCTTTAGGTATAGCCATCAAGACTAAAAATTTCATGTGCTGCATCGCCCATCACACCATGGCACTCGCCATGAATTACAAAAACAATCCATTAATGGGCGCTGAAGCACCCTTTGTCGAGACCTGAGAAACACGTTCGATTTCTCTGTTAATTCGAACTTGACGGGAACCACGAAACTGATCGAAATATCCGGCGAGTCGAATTAAAAGAGGCAGAGAAAATGCCCAAGCACACTGCTGCTTGAGAGTTTTTTGCTTGCCCTCGAATCTAACGTGCTCCTAATTTTTATGGGTTCGCATTAGAAAAAAAAAACGTAGAAATGACGTTAGAGCTCCTAAACAAAGCAGAAACCAAACGCGCACCCAATTTAATAGCAAGAAAAGTGCACCATGCTTCCGATTCTGGCAACCAGAAAAAAAGATGAAACCAGCAAAGTTTACCTTCACAAAATGAAAATTTATTTACGTTAAACGTGCATCGTTCACTCTCAGACGGCAGTTTATCACTGTCTATCGGCCACAATATGTCGCCCTCCGTACGGTCCACTGCGCCTTTGATACTCCGCATTTACAGAACGATTCCTCAACAATCGCAAATGCCATGGTGGTGACTAACTCATTCGCTAGTTCATCCTGCGACGGACGCAATTCTTGGGAAAGCTGCAAACACCTGACGTGATTTGTTGCCGCTAGTTTAGCATGTAAAATAACTGAGCTTTTGTGATCACAGACTCCAAGCGGTGCGTCGTCGTCACCACCCTACGTGAGAACTTATTCTGTCGCCATATTGTGAGGACAATGGCAATGAAGCTGGTTATGATGTTGGGCTGTTGCGAACGCCACCAACGCGGTTTCGCATACGCTTGCACCGCGCTACAATGAATTAGAACATAAGGCAGTGCGGCGATCGGAGCGCGAAGTCATGACTAAGTGGTGATCGTAGCGGCGACGATGTCGTCGAGCTGGCTTTGAAGTAGCGCAGGCGCTGCATTTGTCTGACACGTCTGATTGCATTGAACTTCCCACGTTTGTTTTTTCTCATTTTTTGCCCTTTCTTTGCGTTTGCGGTGAACATCACTACTTTTTTTACTGCAGCGAACATTAACTTCAATCAATAAGCTCGAAGACGCGTCAATGATTTCTGCGCGCACGGCCGGGTGGCGTAGGTGCACCACAGAATACGCGCGAAGCAAGAACGGTATACGAAGTTTTCGTTGATCAAGGCGCCCGGTGATGCCGAGAGATGGCAATGGAAGGTAAATCTTCCCATGATCGAAAAGTCCTCTCTCGTCTCATGGCTGGCGGACATTTATACGAGTTGTTTTGCCGCACGACAAGTCAGTCCGCCGAGAGAGCGTGGTGAGTCATCCTACACATGATTCATTGTGCTTTGCCCTTGAGGCCTGAGCGCTCGGAACACATAGCATCACGCCGCCTTTGTTTGCTCTGACCTGACAACAAGGCTTCATCTTCGTGTTAAAGGGCCGAACAAAGCAGACTTGCTGTCCACGCGAAAATCGACCAAGCAGCTAAAACTGGGTAGGTTGAGCTATAGTTGCCGCATTGTCTGGCCTACGAATTCGTTGAGATAAATTTGGAAAGGAAGTAACGTTGTGGTCGCTGAGAATATTTACGCTTTATTCAGTCTGTATATTCAGGTTGTTTCCAGTGTAATTTTTATGGAAATAAAATGGTTCTGCTTTATACTACCTTTTCTATAATAAAACAATTATGCATACACAACGCACATGTTGGACTCGATGAGAAGCGAAGCTTTCGTGAATCAGGTACTCAAATGCCATAAAACGAAATGCGATGCGAGCACTTTATTGACATCTATGCAACGTGTAATCTCATGCAATTTTTATGTTTATGGACTACACCGTCCTCAAGCTATGCTGAATTACAAACAGCACTTCATACGAATGCACACTGTGAGACGCCGATGCATTGATGTCACGAGGAAGAAGGCGATGTTTGTCGAGGGAAGAATGGTGAGGAGAGGTGTACGGGAAGTACAACGAGAAAGACGGAGGTTGACGATTATTCGGCAGTTTTATTCCAGCGTCTATAGCCAAATGGAAACAGGTGCGCGCGCATATATAGCGTACTGGTGGTGTGTGTGTGTGTGTGTGTGTGTGTGTGTGTGTGTGTGTGTGTGTGTGTGTGTGTGTGTGTGTGTGTGTGTGTGTGTGTGTGTGTGTGTGTGTGCGTGTGCGTGTGCGTGTGTGTGTGTGTGTGTGTGTGTGGGGGGGGGGGGGGTCCTTTCGGAGCGCTTCAGAGTCAGCTTGTTCGGGAAGTCGACCCAGAGACAGCTTCGGGCTACGACTGCACTCGTTTAATTTTTTTCAGATAGCTGGAATTCGACTAGGACCGCCCCGAAATACTCCCACTTACGACGTCGAAGAAATCGCGAGATTTGGCCAGTTTTCGCTCACGTGCGCCACCCTGATTGGAGGTGACATGCCTTCAGTTCTCCTTTTAAGCCGAGAGGCAAGCAGTGACAACAGCTGCATATCATAGTGCTCAAAACTTGTTATGCTTGGTTGTGCTTGTATATGACTGTCTTGGAAGCGATGGCCACTGCAGAGGTCGCTTTCCTTGCCCATTATGTTATGTCTGGCTCACGCGCCGTTTAGTCTGGCATCACCGTAAGTCCTTCCTTCTCACTGCTCCGCAAGGTGACCCACCGTTCGGGTGGCGCACGCTTTCTCCGACTCAGTTCTCTTGCGTCTGGGAACCCGATTCGGAGGACCGGGTCGACCACCCGAACGTACCATAAGAAAGCTTCGTTGCACTGGAGTTACTGTACATGAATCCCGCATATACAGTAACTCAATGTTGCACTGAACAATACTGCTCTCTGTTTTTGCAGGGCGGTACAGCACGCTCGTAAAGTAGTATTATTTGCCTGACATGATTTGACAATACATAGCCGCTGTTTGGGACGCATATTATTTCGGATAGAAATATATATATATATATATATATATATATATATATATATATATATATATATATATATATATATATATATACGAGGGGAAGTAAAAAAATGTCGCAGTTTCACCCGAAAGGCGCAGCATCAATTGCGACAGAAAATTAGTAGAGTAAGGATACAAAGTAAGGATAGTAGTTTTATCAGCTGTATAAACTTGGACATGCAGCAGCATCAGCAACGCGCAGAACTGTTGTCGACGCCGTCGGCGTTTTGCCCGCATTCGCACCGAACGCGCGCGGCGTTGGTGACTGTTGCCGGTGCCTCAGGGGGCGGCTCGGAGGCTTTCGACAAGCAGCACGGGACACTCGTCGAGCATTGACGGAAGTCATTATAACCTTCTCGCCTCGCAACGTTTTTATATAAATACGCATTTGGTGCCACAGCTAAACGTCGCCTCCCCTCCCTCCCATCCCCCCACAGCCTTTCGCGCGACGGAAGAAGTCGCGTTTGCTCTCCGCCGTGCGTTCGCTCCCCGTGAAAGCGCGCGTTCCTCACGCGGTTTCACTCGCACATACAGCATACGGCGCGCGGCGGCGCTTTCATCGCCGTTGGACTTTATACGGAACCTCACGGCGACGGCGACGGCAGAAATCCGCTTGGATGTCCATATAATTGCTATCGCAATAAAATTAAATGGACTTTTGCAATTTCTCGCACTATAGGGTTTGGTAACATTGCTAGTATCCAGCGCTGAATTAGTGTCATCTGCAACACTTCTATGGAACGTGTCATTCTTATTCCCGCGTTAGTAGTTAGAGTGTAGCAGGCCGTTAAACATGGCAGCTCCATTGTCGATCAGCACCAAGGAGGAAATGAGGGCAGTGATTCGCTTTTTGTTTGCGGAAGGTGTTAAACCTGCGGAAATTATTCGTCGAATGCAAGCGCAGTATGGCGACAGTTGTTGATCGCGAAGCAGGATCTACGAATGGATAGAGCGTTTCAAACAGGGAAGAACTGCTTTATGTGGCGAGGAAAGATCGGGCAGGCCATCGACGTCAACGACTAAGGACAATTTGAAAGTCGTTGAGGGTATGGTGATGGAAAACAGTTGAATCACAATGGACGAAATCGCCAATACTTTACATATCAGTCATGGGTCAGCGTATTCCATCTTACACGACAGGCTAAATTTTCGGAAAGTGTGTGCAAGGTGGGTCCCGAAAGAATTGTCAGCGCAGCATAAGGCACAAAGGTTGGACATCTCTCGTAAACATTTGGCCCGTTATCGCCCCGAGGGAGATGGATTTTTACAGCAAATTGTTACTGTAGATGAAACTTGGGTACATCATCACGAACCGGAAAGTAAGACTGCGAGCATGGTTTGAAAACACTCATCATCACCAGAAGTTAAGAAATTTAAACGTCAACCATCAGCTGGTAATATTATGCCAACACTATTCTGGGACATGGAAGGTGTGGTAGCCGTTCATTTCACCCCAAGAGGCGAAACTGTGACCAGTGAGAACTATTGCGATGTGTTGTGAACTAAACTGAAACCTTCAATCAGATCCAAACGTCGTGGAAAACTTGGAAAAGATGTCATCCTGCAGCAAGATAACGCTCGGCCACACTCTGCCAAACGGACGGCCGAAACAACAATAAAGGAGTTGGGATTCGAATTGCTGGAACACCCGCCATACAGTCCAGAGCTGACTCGAAGCGATTTTCATATGTTTGGACCATTGAAGGAAGCGCTCAGGGGGAAGAAGATTTGCAACCGATGCAGAAGTCATTGATGCGGTGCAGAATTGGTTACAGGTGCAACTAAAAAAAACTTTTTTTCCGACAGAATCAAAAAACTTGTGAAACGTTGGGCAAAGTGCGTTGAAGTACAGGGCCGTTGAGTAAAAAAGTAATGTATGTTTCAGTTTTCTATCATATATAGAATAAATGTACCTTTTCTCAAAAGTCCCCTTACTTTTTGACTTCCCCTCGTGTATTCTGGGGTTTTACGTGCCAAAACCACGATTTGATTATGAGGCACGCCGTAGTGGGAGACTCCGGATTTATTTTGACCACCTAGGATTCCTTAACGTGCCCCGAATGCACGGTACACGGACGTTGTTGCATTTCACCCCCATCGAAATGCGGCCGCTGCGGCGGGATTCAATTACCGGGCCCTCGGGCTAGTAGCGCAACACCATAGCCACTACGCCACCACGACGGGTATTTCGGATGTAAGATATCGTTTTGCTGGATCATGTGACCTTGTGACTCTATTTTGCCATACATGATATGAGCGTTCCTAGGCAATTGCGCCGGTATCTGAGAAAGTCCACAATGAAAAGCAACAAATTTATTTCGAAGTTCCGACCAGGGACCTCACGATACAGTCGAACGCCTTAATAATGAAGTGCTTGGTGTCTTCGAAATCATGCGTTATAAAGGTCACTTCGTTGTAAAGGTCGAGCACCGCACAGTTCACAGTTGAGCCGGGACAAAATTATTCCTTCGTTATACGGATCAATTCATTGTAGAGGCACTTGACTGTATATGAATTGCGAATTACTATTGAGAAAGTGGCTGAAAATACGTCAGCGACACTTATGTTTATAAGAAACTGACATAGATTTGATTTTAAATCCCACACCAATGAGTGCCTGACAGCGGTCCCTGACCCCGCACAGTATAGCAGCAGTGCCGCGCATATAAAGAATACACGTTTGCTACAAGTAATTTTAATAATTAAGCAAAGCATAACTTGGTATTTAAGTCTACAGAAATAATTCATCAGCAGGTAAGGCAATGGTGTTTTAGAGTTTACACAACGAAATACAATCAATATAAGACACTTGCAAAATGCACAAGCAAAAAAAAAAAAAAAAAAAAATACATGCGCTTGTCTAACTCTTATGCAGAAAGAACCTAAAAATAAAATTGACAGAAACCGTCAGAAATTACCACACGCCAATATAAAAAAAAATAATTCAAGTCACTGTTGTAATAGAACACATGCATATGAACAGAAACTGATATCATTTTTATTTTTTCTGCACTTTAATCACCAAGGTCGCTTTCACCAACATATCTAGGATAAGTCGTGATTACACAATCGAATTCGACCGTCAACCCTGCAAGAGGGTTTTTTTTTTTTTTTTTTTTTTTTTTGAAGGTGATAAGCGACTGATACTGCAACGCTATGTTGACAATCTCTGGACAGCGATTCAGTCGATCCTGTATTGGATAATCCAACGAGTTGGGTGCTGCTGATTATACTTTATTCGGACCCGTCCACTCACCCTTAGGTCACATAAAGCAACGCTGATCTTGTGTTTTCAAATATGGTTAGACGGCCCCAAAGAATTCGAGACGATGCAAGCGGCGCAAGGCGAAAATTTGCTATGGCGGGGCTTGCTCAGTGCCAGCATTCGCAGCAACGCGGGCCTGCATGGCGCGTCCCGCGTGTTGTCCGCGACAGTGTGTCGCGGCGAAGCACTAAAGACAATCTTCGCTGCCACAGCAGGGGAGGGATACGTAAGAAATAAAAGTATTACTTTTACATTTTTAAATAAAAGCCTCAGCCGTTGTTTTGTTAGATTCGCCAGCATGCATACGACAGTACCTGCTTTCAAAAGGGCGGCAATTGCCGGTATTGATCGCCAGGCTAGACCCGCCTGGTGCTATGACCCACCACAACCACCATATTCTTTTTTTTACTGAATAGCTTCTTGGAAAAGAGCTCTTTACATAACCTAAACTTGGAATAAAGTTTAATCGCTTTTCTTTCTTCGACCCACCCCCTCCCGTCCTGCTTTGGCGTCTGAGAAATCTAGTCACGTTAATCATGAGTGGTTTAGACATAGACGTTTAGACATAGACGTTTAGACGTTTAGACGTTTAGACATAGTAAAACAACACAAATTTCTGGGGGTTATACTATACAGACAACTTTCTTGGAATGCTCACATTAAAGCACTCGAAGAACAAATAAACTCAACAATAAATGTTCTTCGCCGCGTAGCAGGCACGACATGGGGAGGGTCGGTTTCTTCTCTACTGAAAGTGCATAATGCACTTATAAAGCAAAAAATAGCTTATTCTTCACCTGTTCTGCATGGAATCTCCCGTTCATCTGAAGAGCGACTTCAACGGTTAATAGCTAGGAGCCTTAGAGTATGCTTAGGTGTTACCCGAGCAACCTCAAGTTCCTTAGTAATTGCAGAGGCACGTCATCCTCCATTCCCAATTATGAGGACGGTTGAAACCTGTCGACACTACTTTCGCGTTTCAGTGCAGCACAAAAGGCACCCACTAGCAATTACACTTATTGAGAGAGACAGGGCGAACATCAATACTGTGATTAAGGTGCAAAAAAATCTACTACCACACAGCGAATTTTGGATCTCAGATATTTCCTACCCTCCATGGCGATTTGTCGCCCCAAAAATTGAACTTTCGGTTGACGGAATTATTCGCAAACGAGACATGTTTATGCTAGCAGCCCAACAACTGGCGCTGTACCAGATATACTTTCGCTACCCTGGATATATTCAAGCGTATACAGACGGTTCTTGTCAACCAAATTCTTCTACAGCTGCCTTTGTCATTCCAGAATGGAACCGAATACAGACGTTTAAACTTTCTCACACGACATCATCAACTACAGCAGAGCTTTTTGCTATATTGTCTGTGTTACGATACATAAACTCAACGCAAAAAGGGAACCAATGGGTCATCCTTTGTGACTCACAAGCAGCTTTGTCGTCACTTCGTGGTGGCATCAGCAATTCCCAAAACATGGCGTTAGTTTATGAGACACTAAAGGAGCTCACAAAGACAAGTGAAAAATCTCGCACAATACTGTTCCAATAGATACCTGGGCACTGCAATATCCCTGGGAATGTTGCAGCAGACATGGCTGCTAGACAAGCGCATATTAATACCGACACACACGGTCTCCCTCTAACGCAAGGAGAATTGCGGCACATACTAAGACAGATCTCAGTCCGTGGTTGCAAAGCGACATGGTTTGATCAGAACTCGAAATCTTCAAATTTGTTTCACATTGACCCTGCACTTCAATTCAAAATCCCGTCCACATTAAATACAACCAGAGCCTTCGAAACACTCATTCACCGTCTGCGGCTCGGTACCGCGTACACAAAACATTTTCTCCAAAAAATTTCGAGAGCTGATAGTCCGGAATGTACTTGCGGCCACGCGGATGAGGATGTACAGCATCTTCTGTTAGAATGTCCGCGACACGATACACACAGACAACGTTTAGCACGTTATTTAGAGACATTAGACCGCAGGGCCTTCAGCCTCAGGAAGATATTAGGTCCTTGGCCAACATATTCGTTGCAAAGACGAGCGTTAATGGCCCTCCAAAGATTTCTAGAAGCGAGCAATATTCTCGGAAACTATTGAAAAGAGTGTTTATCTGTGATAAACTCACTCTATGGTCAATTCGACACCTGGGTTCATGTAGTTTCCTTTAAATCGAATCCATGCTATCTTATGTGCCGTGATTTTAGTATAATTACGTGACCGGACTTTGTGTTTACTTTAGTGCAGCTATGTGACTGAACTTTGTGTGCCCTTTTTCTGAGTGGACTTTCAGTTTTAGTGTGGCATTAGTGTACTTATGTGACTGGATTTTGTGTTTAACTTTATGCGCCTTCATGACTGAACTTTGTGTTGCTGTGTTTCTGAGTTGACTTTCAGTATTAGTGTGGTATTAGTGCAATTATGTGACTGGACTTTGTGTTATTGTGATTTGGAGTTGACATTTAATTTTAATGCGTGTAGGTTCTTTCTTTCTTTCTTTTTTTTTCTTTTTTTTTTCATACCTCTATGTGAAAAGGAGTAGCCGGCGCCAATTAAAGGCGCCAACATCTCCTAAAAACTATATAATAAAAAAAATCATGAGTGGTCGATGAATACACGAAATAAATCGCAGGTCCGTGCAAAGAAAACATCGAAAGAAACGGAAATGTCTGTTTCACGACATTTCGCGTGACTAGCGCTGGACGCGTCGGCGCCTACGAGCGACAGCCTTCCTGGCATGCCACAAACGAAGGCAGGCTAACCAAGGTTGGCACAGTGCCAAGAACGCTGTTGCTTGCCGACGCCGAACGCGTTGGAGGCTAGCCGCTCGATATCAATCGGCCAGCTTCTTTTTTTTTCTCTTGGCTCAGGCGCCGCGGAGAGAAGAGAGGCGGCCGGGGGTGGGGAAGGGAGGGAGCTGGCGAAGAGGAGGCCGCGTGCTCATACACGCGGTCTCCTCCTCCTCCTCCTGGTTGCCATGGCTACGGCGCGGCAGTTTCTTGATACGAACCACGAACCACAAATTACGGCTGGCTTAAAAAGCTTCGCTGTTAAAAAATAAAAAAAAGCTCTTCTAATTATTTACAACATTTACGCATTGGGGATGGATGTGTTAAATGGTTTTTAGATATCGAGACACATGGGAGTGATCACATTCCCACGTACCTTATCATTAAAGGGATGTCCAGGTCCTTCCCACGGAACACCATTCGATTAATTGACTGGACTAGATTTACCTCTGCCATGGAACATGCTTGTCGAGATGGCTTGTCCTCTGGATTAGAGGAAACAATCAAGTGTGCAATGCGAGACGCCACACGCACGGTCACGGTTTCGTCGAAGCACACGGATTTGGATATAGAGTTGGAGCGGCTTCGTGCACTCCGTCGTCGTGCGGAGCGGCGATACCGGCGGACAAAATCCATTGATGACCTTAGGACAGCCAGACGACCTCAAAAGAAAATTCAACGTCGCATGGATAGATTGGCATCACGACGTTGGACAATGTTTTGCCAGTCACTAGACCCCCGGAAGCCACTTTCCCACATCTGGAGAATCGTACGTGGTCTGCGTTCCCTCCCTGAACAACGCTTCCCGTTCAAAGCACTGGCGCTCTTCCAGAGGCGGCTGGATGTTGATGTTGCAGAAGACTTGTGCAAGGAGCGTTGGCCAAGCAACCGGTCCAGGCTCTCCAGCCCCCAGTGACATCCCCGTTTCGGGTGACTGCCGCATGGATCTTCCTTTCACAATGGAGGAACTTGAAGCGGCTCTTGCTCTATGCAGGCGTTCTTCATTCCCGGGATCAGATGGAATACCCTACTGCGCCTTGAAAAACCTCAGTGAATGCGCACGTAGAGAACTGTTAGACCTCTACAATGTATCCTGGCAAGGTGGCATGGTTCCCGAAGAATGGAAGACTAGCCGCTTGGTTCCTCTCCTGAAGCAAGGCAAGCCCCCACTTGAACTTACCTCATACCGCCCTATAGCGCTGGCCAGCTGTGTGGGAAAGATAATGGAAAAGATTATCCTTGCCCGCTTGGAGTGGTACCTGGAACACTACACCATGTTCCCAAATTGCATGGCTCGTTTTCGTCGAGATCGCTCATCAATAGATAGTGTTGTTGATCTCGCTACGTATGTCCAACATCAAAAGTCATGCAAAAGATTATCTGCAGCTTTGTTCTTGGATGTCAAGGGGGCAAACGATAACGTATCTCACGAGGCTATCCTCGATGCTCTTGAGATGGTTGGCTTAGGTGGTCGAGTTTTTCAATGGATTTCTCATTACCTTTTTATGAGATCGTTCTCTGTGAGTACCGGCGATGGTCAAACCGTACGACACTACACCTACCGAGGCGTCCCTCAAGGCGGAGTACTAAGCCCCACCCTATTCAACCTCGCACTCATTGGTCTCGTTGAACATCTGCCAGCAGCGATCAAGATATCTATGTACGCAGACGACATATGTATATGGACTTCAGGTGTGACACGCCCTCGGATACGTGCAAGACTTCAAAAAGCTGCTACACTGACAGCTATATACCTCAGCAACCAAGGTCTTGAAATCTCGTCAGACAAATGTGCACTGGTGGCATTCACCCGCAAACCAATGACACCCTATGCCATCTCTATAAATGGTCAGATAATTCCTTCTGAGAAGACTCACAGATTTCTTGACATAATCATTGATAGAGATGTCTCATGGAGCCCACACGTGACCTACTTGAAACAGCGTTTGGCAGCAGTCTCCCAGCTTTTCAAGTTTTTGGGCGGAAAGACTTGGGGAACTTGTGTCAGTACATGCAATGTTGGAATTGTACAGGGCTCTTTTTCTGGGCTTCTTGAGATACAGTTTGCCCTTACTGACCAACAATTCCCAGACAAACCTTCGTGCTCTACAGGCTATTCAAGCTCGGGCTCTAAGTGTTTGGCTTGGTTTGCCGAAATGCACATCAACAGTGGCGACTATTGCAATCACCCGGGACCAACCCATACAAACACACATTGCGGTGGAAGTGTTGAGAGTGCACATTAGGCACTTTGCCCGGGCCCGCTCCCATCATCTGGCAACACTACCGTCAGAAAGGCCGCAGGCATCATTTTGCACTCTTATTTCGGAGTATTACACTTGCCTTCCATCAGGTTTCTCCCCCGCAACTAAGCCATCGATTCCTCCATGGTGTTTGGATCGACCTGCAGTGCACCTCACCGTACCAGGAATGAGAAAGAAAGCTGAGCTGTCATCACCTGCACTTAAACAACTCACTCTGCTCCTTTTGCACGAAAGGTACACCGACCACGTACATAATTATACTGACGGATCGGCAAATCTCCAGTATTCCTCTGGAGCCGTGGTATTCCCAGCGAAAGCCACCACCATCAGTTTCAAGACGTGTCACCCAACGACATCGACGGCTGCGGAACTTGCAGCTCTTCGCGCTGCACTTCGTCTCGTCAGCCAAGAACAACCTCGAAGATGGTCAATATTTAGTGACTCGAAGGTCGCATTGAAGTCTTTGCTATCAGCCCTGCGACGTGGACCACACGAACAACTGGTATTCGAGATTAGAGAACTAATTCATACCTTGACTGAGAAAGGACACCACGTGACCTTTCAGGGGCTTCCAAGTCACTGCGGCGTCATAGGAAACGAACACGCCGATAACGCTGCTCGGTCGGCTCTTCAAGGCGACGAAGAGGAACCAATACCGTTATCAAGGACAAATACCGCTCGAAAACTTCGAATGCTCACCCGGGATATCAAGTTCTCCCTGTGGAACGCAGGAAGTTTTCATAGCAACCGGCTGCACAACTTAGACTCCTCTCTACGCCTTTGCATCCCAGCTGGACCCTGCGTCGAGAAGCTACCCTACTTTTTTTTCGAATATGGCTAGGAGAGGCCTTTACTAAGTCTTTTGCATTCCGAATCGGGTGGGCCGACGACGCCTCGTGTGATGACTGTGGTAGCGAGGAGACTCTTCAGCACCTTCTCTGTGACTGTCCTCGCTACAATTTACAGAGACGATCGCTCGCAATCGCGATAGCGCGCTTTGACCAAAGACCTCTAACAGAGGAACTTATTTTAGAATGCCGACATCACAAGCCATCGCAGCGGAGGGCGACGAGGGCACTCCTGCAGTTTTTAAGGGCAACAGACTTGGACAAGCGGCTGTAGCCCGGACCGATGTTTATAGTGCTGCAAGTGCTACTGTGCTGTGCCACCTGTGACCGATTGTGAATGTGTATCTAAGCTCCTTTCTTTCTCTATCTCTACTTTCCTGTCATTTCACCTCCCCCTCCCCTCTCTCCCCAGCGTAGGGTAGCAAACCGGATCTTCCCATCTGGTTAACTTCCCTGCCTTTCCCCTTTCTTCTCTCTCTCTCTCTCTCTAGGGATGGAAATATCGCCTCTTGCATGCAGAAGCCATAAATACGGGTGTTTCAGCAAACACTTTCAAAAAAATTTTAAAGGTTGCGTGTGGCAGATAGCACAATTCTAGTTCATGAGCTGGCCTACTCGAAGAGGCGGACATTACTTGCTCAAAAAATTGAAATGCATAATCGACTAATCAACAAAATTTCACCAATTAGGTTTTTAACTTATGGCCCATGTTGCAATTTACAAATTCTAACCGTGGAGTTCGCAAGGCGGATGCACTAGGAACTAATTCTCAGGATGGCACCAGTTTCGAGATTATAATTCCCGAACATTGCGGACACATGCATTAGCGTTCCAGTTACTTTTGTGCTAAACGGCTATGGTTGCTTAGTGACTATGGTGTTGAACTGCTAAACATGAGGTCGCGGGATCAAATCACGGCTACAGCGGCTGCATTGCGATGGGGGCGAAATGCTAGAACACACGTATACTTAGATTTAGGTGCACCTTAAAGAACCCCAGGTGGTCTAAATTATTACAGAGTCCTCCACTACGGCGTGCCTCATAATCAGATCGTGGTTCTGGCACGTAAAACCCCATAATATATATATATATATATATATATATATATATATATATATATGCATACTTTTGTGCTTCGATGCATAATACGACGTTTTGTTAAGAAAGTGAGCGGCACGCCAATGCATTTCACCGTAAAGTTAAAGAATTAATATCTCAACGCTGGTGTCAGCCTGAGAATTCGGTCCAAGTGGATCCGAACTCCACGGCAAGAACTTGTAAATTGCAACATGGGCCACAAGGTAATTAGCTAAAAACTTAATTGGTTAATTTTGTTAATTAGTCGATTATGCATTTCAATTTTTATGCAAGTAATGTCCGCCTCTTCGAGTAGACGAGCTCATGAACTAGAATTGCGCTATCTGCCACAGGCAACCTTTACAAATTTTGAAAGTGTTCGCTGAAACACCTTTATATAGAATTCAGTCAGTAGCCGAAATGATGCCAAGCCGGATTCACTCGAAATCAGAATAAATAGAAGTCTAGAAGTCATGCGCAGCAGCGCTTATACTCGGACTCAAAGTACTAAAAAAAAGAGTGCAGTTTGGCCGGGAAGGCGAAGCAGTATTAGTGATAGCGAAGTAGAAGACAATTACACGAAGGAAGATTCTTACCATGTAAATCCGTGTAAGGATCGCACCCGTGTTAGGGCCGCACCCCCAACTTGACAGGCAATATAAAAAAAAAAAAGACATCCAACCGAGAAGCAATCGTGTTCCGTGCGCCGATTCTGATCGGGCTCAACAGCGAATTGACGCGCGCAGCGTACTTTCGCGCGTCGCTACTGGATGTCGAGAGGAGGCGATCGCGGAGGTTTACGGCGGATTTCATACTCGTAGTTGGACAAATGAGGTAAAATGGACCGGTCCTATGAAAGGCCTGTCAAAATCGAAACAGAAAAATGCGGCGCTTACACGAGCCTCTACGTTAGTTATAGTGGCCATATAAATTGTAGTAAACATTCACCTAAAGTTAAAATAGCGAGCATAGTGTAATGCACGGACCACGTAAACCTGTAAATACCTCACTGGATGACCTCGAGCACTCGCTTTCACAACGCAAGCATTATGAAGAAGGCCGGCAGCGGAGGCGAACGATTCGTACAGCCGCGCGATTCACCGCAACTCCAAAAATTAGATTCATCATCATTATCTGCTTATTTTTATGTCCACTACAGACGGTATCTGTCAGTGATCTGCAATGACATCTGTCTCTTAACTCTGCAACACTAGGGGCGCGGTAAGACAGCCCGGCAATGAAGACAGCGCGCATGAAGTTAGCAGCCATCCCTGCCCGCCCTTTATCATTGCACCCACCAACGATTACCAACAAATAGACATGGCACGCGGGCCGCATAAGCGTCAGCCGCGCACAGTCATTCACAGCTACGGCAGGGCTAGATGAGAAGACGCGTGCTTTCCTTCCCATTAGCGTTTGATTACGTGACCTACAACAAACCCGAATATTGAGCGCGTGGGCAAGATAATGCCCATCAAGCCGCCATCCTTTTCGGCTCAGTGTTACGTGCTTTTTCCCGCACCCACAGTGTATGGGTCGTTCATTTATATGATTTTTTGATTTAATAAGGAACATCACGGCGACGACAAAAGCAAAAATTTGCCTGGAGTGACGATGTAATTGCTTAGGCCATAAAGCGAGAAATAGAGAATTGTTAGCACAGGGTATATATATATATATATATATATATATATATGGGTAGGTTTCGGAAAGCTGGTCGGGGCCCAGCCCTCCCCCACCCCGTCCTGGAAAAATGAAAACTTTCCGCCTATGGAGCAGCGTATGTAGTGCTTGTTCTAAAAGCGAGGCTAAAATGTATTCAAAGCTATCCAAACTTCCCGCTTATGAATAGAATCAGGATCAGTGTGTTTTACTCTTCGTTCTTTATTTGGCAAATATTCTGAAGCAGCGGCTTGTCACGTTTCTGACTCAGTGAAGTTCGTCGGTGCGGTCACTATCTGATTATTTTCTGCCTAATCGCTCGAGGGTGTGCTCAGTTGCAATAGATTTGTTCTAGCTGCACACAAGGCTTGGAAGGTAGCTGTTCTGTACTTTGTAATAGCTTGTAGCAAAGATGTATTATTGCTAGTAACTCGCTTACTCTTGTGGACCATCACGAAACATTCAGCTTCGACCATTCGTGTGCTGTCGGTGTAGTCACTGTCACCCATGCTTTGCTTTGGCGCATTGATTCATTGAGTGCGCCCATTCACATATTCTTAATACGTTGGCGATATAGTGGGCGTAAGTTTGCGTGCGAGTTGGGGTAGATGCGTGTAGATAACGTGCACGAAACTTATATACCAGGAAGCGGCGCTACTCTTTTTGTCATTGTTTAACCAGCGGCACTCACTTTTGCCGACGTTCCGGGGTTGAAGTCTTTGCTTTGGAGATTAGCGACACTACGCTGGTGGAGGAGTGATTTTTTTTAAGGGGCGAAGCACCTTATGGCCGAGCCTTGTCCCTCCCTCGTCGTCGCCCATCGTTCGTAGCTCTGGTTTGCATGGAGTCCGCTAAGGGCGCTGCGGTGCACAAGGGCGTAAAACCCCTATATATAAAAAGTAGCGTCACGCTTTGAAGAATGCCGCCGCCTCCTCGCACACCCTGTCCGAGGCCGACGCCGCGTCGGTATTGGCCTAATGGCATCACGTGGACCGTCGAGCCCCCGGGCGCTGGCTGCGTTTGTTTACGATCACGCTCCATCGCCATTTTCGCCCGAGAAGCGTCTTCCGACTGGCGAGGAGCACGACGATAGCGACGAACACAGTCGGCGATCGTCGAATCTGATCAGCGGTGAAAGATAAACAAGTGCACGTGTTTCAAGCGGTGCAGGCGGCGCAACGGTCGAAAAAGGAGCGCGAGAGAGAGAAACGAGGAGGAGGGAAGGCGGAGGAGGAGAGTGTCGCTACTTTTTATATATAGGAGTTTTACAAGGGCGTTCGTTCCCGACGCGCGCTCTTTCTTCAGCCATGGATGATAACGGTCGCTTCTGATAACGGCGCGCCCGCTATGGATGAAAAGGCGAGAGTGGCGGCTCAACTGCAAGCGGAGCCGAGGGCTCGCAAAGCTGCTGCAGCACGGCGACGCAGACAACAAGCGGACCCGGAGTCTAGGGCGCGGGAAGCTGCAGCAAAACGGTAACGCCGGCATGCGGACCCGGACCTGAGGGCTCGCAAAGCTGCAGCAGTACGGCAACGCCGGCAAGCGGACCCGGAGCTGAGGGCTCGCGAAGCTCGCGCTTGAACCGAGCATCTGCGCGCCACCAACCTCAGGTAGATAACGCTTCCGGCGTTTTGCCGCCGCTTCCCGCGCTCTCGCCGCCTCTAGGTCCGCTTGCCGGCATCGCCGTGCTGTTGCACTGATCACAAGGCAGTCTTAATGAAGGGAAAACAAAGTCCGCACCTCAATACCATATATGACCAATAAAACAACATTGTATATACTGTACACATATGTGTTGTCACTCATTTGCATGTTCGAGTGGGCAATGTACGGGGGATTCACCGTTACCCGAATGATCCCCCGGTGCTTCGCCTAATCACCATCATTCACTTCGTGGATGTGCGGTATTTTTTTTTTTTTTTTATCCACGAGGAAAGTTGTGCATCGAGAAGGGCCGGCAACACCGGCTGTCCGTATGTAGCAACGGTCCGTGAACTTGGTCACGCATATTCATTCCATTCCTTAATATGCCAGTGACTATTTTTGCAGCCAACTACTGCACACATCTTCAATCCAGTGTTCCGCATGTTGCAGCATGAAAGGAGCACAGTGCGTGAGCGAAAACCCAGTCGCATTTCCGACGGCTGATCGCGCAGAAACAGGGCAGAAGCGGTAATGGTTTCGTATTCGCGCGCTTTCGCTGAGGCAACGTGCGGATACAGATGGATGGATGCTATGCGCGTTCCCTTTGAAACGGGGTGGTGGGTTGCGCCACCAAGCTCTTGTTATTATTTTGCCTAATGTCCTACCTTTATTTTCGAGAAAACACACAACTCCAAAGAATTCCAAGCATCAAACTTTTTGAACCATTACTGGGAACTCTGTTTCTGTACGTTTCCGTTGTTCCAGGTCTCCCTACTTTTCTGCCACCAAACTTTCCCCCCTGCTATCCCTGAACCCAAGGGCTTCAAGGAGGTAAGAGGAGCCTAGACTGGCAGCTGGATAGATTTCTGCACATTCCAATAAAACATGCTCCATCGTTTCCCTAGCTTTACCGCAGCAAGCACACGCGTCTTCATCCTCGGTGTACCTCGCTTTATAACTACGCGTTCTAAGGCAGCCTGATCTCGCTTCGAAAAGTAAGGAGCTTTGTTTCTTTCCTGATTTCGTTTCTTCCCTTGAGGTAGTTAGTCATAGCAGGTTTCTTTTCCATTGCCGCCACCCATGACACATTGTCTCAGCCTCTCTTTGCGTTTGACGTTCTTTGTTGCCGTGTTCCTGACCATACCGGTCGCATACTTGCCGGTAAGCTTCCTAGTTATTTTTCTCTACTGTCAGTCAATGTGTTGCCTGTACAAATTAAATACATGAACATCTCTAGCACCCCATTTACTTTCTTCCATATTCCTCAGTCGTTCTTCAAAATCAATTTTGCTCTGAGCCTCCCTTACTTCCAAGTTTGTCCAGCCCATATCACCCTGCACAGCTTCATTAGTAGTCTTCCCGTGAGCGCCCAATGCGAGGCGTCCCACTTACCTTTCGGCGCGCCGCCGAAAGCGCCATCTCGTTTCTTGAGAACAGACTGCTCCGCGAAAAAAGTCAATTCAGTATCATCCAAATAAATTTTTGAAAATTTTTTTTTTCGTTTTCCTTTTCGCGGCCCGCGCATGGCAATCTTTCCAGATGGGCCTCCTACAAAGCAGCGACGACGGGGCGGGTGACAAGCACATCTGGCACGACGCGCATGTAATTTGTTAAAAAATTATCGCCCAATGACCTGTGTTTATGGCCTGCTGCCACCTGACGTCTGCTGGCAGTTTCAAAAATGACGAGGAAAAGCCCTGTGTTCACAATTAACTTTAACTGTCTTTATGTTGTTTTTTAAGCTCCACATACTTATACTACATATCACTATAAAATAACTACAAAAGCTGGCTGAAATGTTCGCAGCTCTGCCCTCTACCCACAAAATACGCTTGCTCGCCAGGGCCCCAGGGACACTTAAGAGAAACACTAAATTACGTTAGACGGATAAAGCCTTCTTTCGAAAGTGTTTTTGGTCATTTCGTGGTAAAGGGTTTATTACTAGATAAGAAAATGGAGGCTAAACTTCGTTGTATTTTGTTACTTTCGCGCCGGTACTTCAGCGTGACGTCACGGATTTCAAAGTATTTTCTGGTATTTGGGCCCTTATGGCGGCGATAGATATTCTTGAAATTTGCAAAGTTCAGTCTTTAGATCTCTTAGAATACGATATAGTCCATCTTGTAGTCCACGAAATTAAGCCCCGAACAGACACTGCCAAAATATCTATGGCGTGACTGCGAGCTAGTGAAGATATACATCGAAGGCGGCTTCACCACCAATCTTTCGTTGTTGCGTCTTTTTCTTTTTTGCTTACCTAGCTTTCTATTATTAGGGGTGTGCAAATATTCGAAACTTTCGAATAACGAATCGAATAAGATCCTATTCGATCCTATTCGTCTTCGAATGAGAACTTGCGTAGTGGAGCAGGCTACGTCACTTAGGTAGCCATACTTTACAGGCTGTACAGCGTTCATTTGCATTCTCTGAAGAGCGCTGTGCATGTGACGTTATGCATGCCAAGTTATGCATGCATATAGCTGCACTAAGTAGGCTTGGCCCTCCCAGGTCAAGCCTACTTAGTGCAGCTATGGGAATCTGAACATAATGCACAGAAGACACGATGAGAAGTAAACTTTCAATATTTAATAAATAGTATCACAGTGTCCTTTTGCAGCATACAGCAAGACATGCAGATGGATAACAAAAGCACAGGTAGTGTGGCAATCAATCACTTGGGCATATGATGTGCAACAGGATCAGCATTAGCTAAGCATAGGAAACAAAAGAAAAGGCACACATTCCTTTGAAAAGCTGGATATGCACACAAATAAATCCTCTAAGTAAACTGCCAACAGCAGTTAATGCAGTTGCAGCAGTTCCTAGCTTAATGGCACAAATGTATTTGTGTGCTACATACACATAATTTGAAAAGCATGAATGTAGATGCAACAAGTTAAAGCATATTCTTCATTTAGGAGCAAAGTTTTATCATACATAAATTCATTCATGAGGCCTGGAATGCAATCCAAGCAGCTGAAGCAGCTAAAGGCATGCTTAAGTTTTCCAATCACAAGTGGCTAGCTTGAAACAATAGACCTTCACTTTCATTACTGTTCCCAGCTGTCAATGAATGTACGGTTTGTCGCAGAAGTGTAAATGACATGGTTCTTTTTCACAGAGCATGCCAGTTCATGCATGCTGAAGCTACAGTTATAGCCCTTTGCAGCAGCAAGACTAAAGCCAGATGTCTGTGTAGGCAAATGATGCACAGGAACTGGCACACCCTTATAACAAGTCATGGTATTTTGACTTTTGCAAGAATGTACAACACACTGAATGGTGTAGGTTACAAACAGGAGCCTATGAGCTGTAGCAGTATGCAGGTAGCTTGTAACTTTCAGCCCTTTCACATTGCAGCATTAGTTTTTTTTTTTTTTTCCAATACTTTGTTAAGCACAATCCCAAATGTTTAAATTACAAAAATGTGGTATACATCTTGCACCTAAAATTTTAGCATACTATCAGAGAGAAGAAAAAAGTTTACAAATGCCAGCCATGAAAAAAAAATTAATATTGGCCTGGAAGAACAGCAAAAATGTGGTGTGCTGCATTGAACACACATAAATGCACACCGTGTACCATCATTAAATTCAATTCTGTATGTTCCAAAAGAATTCAGTTCATGTTGTTAACCACAGTGCACAAGCCTTTCTCTGATAGTGCAGATTGCATTGATGTGTAGGACGAGAAAGAAACAGCTCTAAATGACTACTACAGTCATACACAGTGGATTAAGTGCTTAACAAAACTATGGGTCTGGGCAATGCCACTTTTAAGTTTGTTTTTTTTTAACCGTCATGTATGACACAGCTGCTTAGGTGGGCTATACCCATGTACACAGCCACCAGACACACAACGCTTCAGGAAATAACACTTCAGGACCACCTCATCTAGCTGCCCGAACAAGTTTTCAAAGCATTGCAATACACAGTGGTTACAATGTAAACAGTAGCTGTCCTAGCACAGAAGCATGAACACTGTGTTAAAAAGGAGTGCTTTCCCATGTTCAAACTGCAGTCCGTTTTTAAGAGTTAATCCTTTCAAACATTGCAAACCTGGTGAGGCGCTCTAAAATGGCCTTTACAATAACTGCTCTTATCAAGACACTTTATTCCATGCAAAATATAAAATAACCAAAGAAGGACCTTGGCAGCACTAACACAAATAACGCACAAGCTCTGAATGAATCAATGCTGAGAATGATTACAGATGTATAGCATTCACTGCACAGCTGTCACTGCATCGATAAAATGTAAAAGAGAACCATTACTTTTGTCCAATCAGTCAGTTACTTGGATTCTATCCAAAGCTTAACTGGGCCAGCTTTGTATAAAAACAATTATTTGATGTAAATGAGTTTTTCATCAATTATGACAGAATCACCCAACCCTGTATACACACTGTATACATAAAGCAGCATTTGTCAGGTTAGACAAACGTTTTATTATAAGTAAAAACTCTATATAGTACTCGATGCACAAGTTCACAACATGCAACACTATATCTCTAATTTTTCTCTCAGTTCATTAATAATTTAAAGTGTAATCCACTTAGAATGATCTTCAAATAGCAAAATGTTTTATTGTAACTAATCATCATCATACCCTGAACCCTCATGATAATGAAGCCATTGACACAACCTATCATCATCATACACTGAACCCGATGATAAAGAAGCCATTGACACAACCAAAGAGCTTTGTTCTAAGCGGCGGCCAAAAAAAGCAGAGGCATTTAAGAACAGTTCTCATAACAATGAGGATACACTAAAACACTGCCTAAACTGTGCTAACCCTGAATAGATCCCTGTTAGTGCCAACATATAGATATATAATAGTCAATCATTTTGAAAAATCAAGTGCCTTAAAGCTGGTTTCTACTGAAGTGCCTTAGTGGCACCTTAAAGGGGGCACACTTCTTAAAGGGAGCACACTTCTTTTTTGCATGTTTAAAATTCAAGGGTTCGCTACACTGTCACGCAACAAAAGTGCAGTGTAAGATGGGTTCATTCACATACTACTGAGACTTTTCCCACTTTGCTGAATAGGCACAACTCCCCTCTTCACTCTATGTCTTTGTGCTGTGCTTAACCACAGTGCACCTTATGATCGCACAGCTTTTGAAAATATAAATGGGATCCTGAACGTATACACTTTGCCACATACAGCACCAGCAAGAGGTATGCAGCAGCAACCACTAGAATGCTATCAACTCTTTCCAGACCGAAACTATAGAGCGTCCATCACCAGTGATTGATGGGTGCGGAGATCCATATTAAAGCTCCCACGTAACTGCCAGCCTTACTGCACTATCTCATCGTAAGCATTAAGACTACATATTTCATATCTACGTAACTATTCCAGTAACTTTTAAGTTGTGTGCAAATCTGAAGCCATGTCGTTACTGCTGACAGCCATGGCTAGCTGGGGATGGACAAATGAAGAAATTAAAGTGCTATCATAACAACCAAGTAGAATACATTTTTGCTTGCAAAAACTGCCATGCCTATCCTTCAGCACACTGTGGAACTGCTTTCTGGAATGGCACATCAATCATGAGAGTTGACAATTTTTGGTAGCTCAAAAAATGTGATTAGAACATTAGTCATTTTTTTTTTCATAACATGTGTTCACAAAATAGGGAACACTTCTAAATTCTTCTTGACTATTTTAGTGCAACAACAGTTAAAAGCTAGAAAAAGGGTTTTCTGTGCCCATATGACTGTTGATCCTTTCCATTGCGCCGATGACAACAGCTGTTGTCCCTGTGTCGTCTTTTGACTATCTCCTCATCCTTAGCTTCACTTGCCATAGGGTGAAGAAAAACAAAACTTTGCCCACCAGTGCCATTGAGATTTGAACACGTGCCTCTGCAGCTATGTGCATTTGGGAGCTAAACATCTCTATTGCGTGGCTTTGGTGCTTCATATTTTGTTTGGGCTTTAGCACCCCACATAGAATCTGAGAGTGGTGATGTCTGCGCACGTATTTCAGAGTTCATAACAGTGAATACTGTGGTAAAGAACGACATTGTGCACATCGCAATTAAGTTTTTGCCCCACACCGACTATGAGAGCAGTGTCATCTGTGCATTTATTTCAGAAGCCACAACAAGCAGTACTGTAGTGAATGATGACAATGTTGTATGCATTGCAAAGAAGCTATTCCTGAGAAGATGGTGGTGTCCACTGCGATAGCCTGCTGCTCTCAGAAGAACATTGCCAAAGCAATCACTGAAGTCTGCAGATTTCCTTATTCCGCGAGCTAAAGGCATGCTATCCTTGCCTGGCTTGAATGAATTATTTAAAAATTTTGTTTAACAAAATAAATGTTGCATTCACAATCGAAATTCCGCCTTCAAATGTACATAATTCAAAAGCCAATTTAGCTTGACTTCTATGTGTGCCATTACATTCTAAACAGATCAGTTGGCCCAGAAAAAAAGAAAAAAAAACACTAACCGAAAGCCACAGGCATTTCCCCATTGTCGGGAAAGAGTAACGAACTCCATGGTGCATGCTTTGTTGGATTTCTGCCACATTTACTTGCAATCTCTGGCCCAGACCATATCCTGGTTCTGCTTGCACTGGTCTCCATGTAGGCAGCCTGCTCTTCATAACTTAACAATGGTGGTCAACAGCCAGTTTCAGTACACTGCCGATTTTGAATGCTTACTCTGCAGTACTTCAAACTTGCGAAGTATACTTGGTGCTTAGGTTCACCAAACCAGCACCTCTGAAAATGAATTACACACTGAACTGGGAAACTGAGTAGCGCTAAAAGGACAGACACATGGTACAGCACACGATGTACCTTGCGTCAGTACTTGTATGTTTAGCACTACTCAGATTCCCAATATGACAGACCAACTGGCCTGATTTACTGCCTTGCTTATGCACACTGAACATGTGGCACAAGAGTGCACATGCATTTCTTTATTTCTTGCTGAACTGTTTGGTGACTCAGAATATCTGCCCAAGTTATTTTCTTACATACAGCTAATACCATAATAACAATTACTTTGGCAACCTCTGGTTTGGCACAGCCACATTTAATTACATCACTTGATGTAATTCTGACATTCCATATGATTGCATCAAAAAGAAACATGGCAACAATTAACACAGGCTATGCTTAGAGCTTGCTTCAAAATGTGGCCTAAAGATGCACTGCATTTCAATATGTCTGCAAAAAATATAGAAGTGTACGTAGGGGCATGAAAAAATCTTGGCTTGCCCCTTTTCACCCATTTACTTAATTACTACCCTTACTAAAAGTGGAGTCTGCCCCCAGTTCACTGGAAATAATCTAGTCAAAAGGGTATGCACTTTGGTCAGGCAACATCCTTCACCTAGACCGATAATTCCACTAAAACGAGTACCATAAGACAAGGATTTACTGTATATTGCAGCAAGCACCATCACACAATAGCTAAGCATGCTGCAGAAGCCAGTCCGGTAGAGAGAGGTAGATTCATAAAAACATACCCACACCTTGTCAATTTATACAAAACTCGTTTGGCTAAACTAGATTCCCACCACATTGAGCTGCCAATTAATTTGCTTTCATACTGGCAACTGTCATCTTCCTGGTTAGCTCAGTTGATGAGGAGACTACCCCAGTCAAGTGGTAGTTCCATATTCGATCCCAAACTACAACAAAAAGCTTTCTTTCCAAGGAAACAGTAACAACAGCTTCATGCTACATTCGATTTGTACCAACTTTCCCTTTCATCCCCACTTTAAGAGGTCAGGCACTACGTATATGAAGTGATCAAGCGCTCCCTGCTTCATCGACCTATTTTACTGAACACACCTCTTGTCACTATCCTCCAGGACCCTAAGAATATTTACTGGAATGAAGGAATTTCACCAATGAATGTTTAAAAACTTGTATAAGACCACATTTTTCCTACAATCTTAGCAAGGTGTGATGCCAGAGGAGTTTGCCAATTAAGGGAGTAGTCCCTAACTCACATGAATTTATACTCCAACATAAAAGAAATCACGCAGTAAAAATTAAAATGTAAAATCTGTTTTCGCACTTAAGCTACAATGAAATAGTACAATAGGCAGGAGATACTACAATGGGCACCAAGTCCACTAAAGAACCCTTAAATGAGGTCATGGTCCTGTGGCAGGTGGAGCCTAATTATCATTATCACTGCACCAAGTCATTGCATATTTGTGCTAGCTGACAGCAGCCATTCAGGTTGCATAAAACTGCATAGCTGCAACTTCATTAAATCACGAGCCAAACAGCCTGTGCACCGGGAGGCAAAATGAGCTACAGTAACTCCAACCAACATAAGCATCACTTGCGCAGCAGATTTTTACTAGAATGTTTGTTATTGAAAAAAAAGGGGGGGGGGGAACTCAAAAGCTAGGATTTCATTCCATCCTGTATAAGATAAACACATCATAATATTCAATTTACCATAATATACAATTTACCAAAGCCAATGCAAAAGTTGGTGGATCTTATAACTTGTACAGTGCTACATAGAAATAGTGGACTGCACTGTACACCATTTTTTACTTTACCAATGAACAAGGATGTGCATGCTTCATTTGAAACTATTACTCTAAAGAAGAGCCAATACAAATTAATAACTATGAATAAAAAAAAATAAACCATTTCGTTTTCAACTGCTGCAAGCCATGGACCATCCACCAGGAAGTATTTTGTAGCCGGGTATGAAAACAAAAGCCTGAACCAGTCTGTCACTCAATGAAAATATGGCTTTTTTACAATGATTACATTAAACTAACAAACTTCTTGCCCCGATCAGAAGCCCTACAAGGAAAACTACTTCAGGTGACTAAAGATCTGCACTGAAAACCGAATTAACACAGGCGCCAAAGTATGCCTCGATAAATCTGTTCAGCATTCTTAATATTAGGAATGCTTAATATTTTTAAGCTGCTCAATGACTGCACCAAAGTTTAACCTTTTTTACTGATCATGAAACTTCAGGCATAACTTGGTACACTTAGTGGACTTTGTTTAGAAACAGTGCCTCTAGGAGCTGCTTTTGTCTCAAACCATTTAATGTGCCAGTTAAAAGGACTGAACTGAAACGGTGCTGCCATTTTTCCAGAAGTTTACCTCAATTTCTAGATTTAAAGAATTGCATTCAGATATGCGCACAACTCCATAATGCTGTCAACGGCACTTTACACCTTGCAGTATTTAGAGCAAGAGACATCACATCACATAAGATTTCATCAGCTGCATGAAAACATGTGCACAATGTGACCTGCAGAAATCGATGCAAGTTTCCATGCAGTATTAAAAATGCATAAGACACAGTGTCAATCTAATTCTCACAATAAAATTTCAAATGAAATGTCCAGTCTTGAATTCTCTAATATATATTTTTCATATATAGAGAGCTTTGCGTGTCACTGTAGCTGCCTTCTTTATATCAACAAATTTGGATAATGGCAAAAAAATATGCCTGTTCAGATGCTTTATTGGCATTGCTTCCTTCACTTGACTAATCTGGCCATAAATTCAAGGCTTTGTCAGTGTAAAACATTGTATCATTCCCTTCATCTGAATGCCACATTGACCTATGCCATCTTGGACAAACCACCAATCCTTACTGTGGTAAGTGCAGTGTGTTGAAAAAGTGCAACACTTCATTGGAATGCCCGATGACACGAATAGATATTTTAGAAGAATGGACTAAATTTCCTTGAATCCACTTGAGATAAGGATATTAGGTCCCATAACTTGTCCGTCAAAATATATCAAGCTCGAGAATATTTTCATCTGCACCATTCTTGGTCTTACCTTTACATCATCACCATTTATATACCTTGACATACCTTGGTCCTATTTTTTTTACATAATTTTTTTTTTCTCATTATCCTCCTTATAATGTCCCCCTTTGTCCCCAATCTTCCTCCTTAAACAGAAGGGAGCATGTTGCTGGTTATAAGGAAGCCATCTTCAATCTGTGCTTTTCCTTAAAAGAGCTGTTTTCTATGCATTTGGTTGTCTTTAATTCAAATTGCACTGTTTTTGGTTGGCAGTTACATATGCGCCACTTTTCACAATGTTTTCTGTAACACAGGTCCTCAATCAGCTGCATGGGGAATGTGCACACTACGTAGCCTCGAAATAATGGCAACTGCCCTATGATTGATGTTACAATGTGGCATGACTGCTTTGGACAGCATACCAAGCTTACCTATAGCCTTATGGTTAAGTTTCATGACAAGAAAAGAAGTATTAAAGACTGTGATAGTACTTACAAAACAGCCACATATGCTGCAATACACAAAGAATAAAAACAGAAATGCATGAATGTCACAAGAAACATGTCACAAGAAAGTATGCCGGTGCTTAATCTGCTACAAATGCCTGTGGTATTGTGCCACACATGTGCCTTTCAACTAGTAACAAGAGAAAGTAGTAAAACCTTAAGTCTCTACAACATATAAATTTTCCCCATAAGAAAAATAAATATAGCCTGGTCAGAAATCAGTAACCGCACCTCATAATGGGACATTAGCCTATAATAACTCTCCATTGTCAAAATAGTAGAGACACATGCTTCTAAAGCTGTTGTGAACATCTGGAGAGAGACTTATGGTCCAGCTCACCTGCAGCCTCTTTTAAGTATGCACTAGAAATAGTCCTGTATTCACCATGGTGGATTGCATCAAAATGCTCTTGGTAAGATATCTTGGATCAATGCACTTCAAACTGCACCACCTAAAAAGCACAAAATGAGATACACACTAAACAACGTAAAGAAAAAAAAATTGTGGAACTGAATGTTCCAAAACTGCACCGTGGGTTATGAAGGACACCTCAGTGGAGTGCTCCAGATTAATTTTGACCATCTGCAGGTTCTTTGATGTGCACCTAAATCTAAGTACATGCATGCTTTTACATTTTGCCCCCATTGAAATGCGGCCACCACGACCAGGAATCAAACCCACAACCTCCTGCGACAACCTAAAGAAGGTAAGTTATCAAGCAAGTTACTAAGTACTGCAGAAGAGTACAATATAAGGTATGAAGCCAACAGCAGAAGAGCAATAATTGATTTCCCAAGCCAGCTGAAGCCATTAGCCAGATGACCAGAGCCGTGCACTTCCTACTCCAACCTTTTTACCGCATAAAGTTTACACCTGGCAAAGAAACTGAACATTTCAAAATTTACAAATTGCCTCTAGACAGAGACACTTCAGTCGACGAGAGCATTGTATACCCCCATTTAGAGCTATTATTTTACAATTATATCGCAGCAGCAAGACATGGTCCATGGTGACTATGACACCTCTTAGAGACAGTTGCTGCTATGTCACTCTGCAAGCAAGCTGCATCAGTATGCACACAGAGCTAATGCGTTGGTTTTCTCTATCTCAATTGGATTTGATTCACAGCTTCCCCCCCCCCACAACAGAATCCTTTTGTTTTCAATAGCAATAATAATAGTAATATTTCCGATAAGTAATCAATAAGTGACACATTAGAGAATGCACAAATTTTAGTTGGTAGGAAATGTACCTGTGCACAAGCTAATGCATCACACGAGTTTGAAACAGCATTTCAGGTGTACCCTGCAGTGTAGCCAAGCTAAGTACAACTAATTTGTTGCTTGCAAGAATGCAGCATGAAACGCTCAGATGAGCAGCGTGGGGTGCTAAATTCCAACGACAGCTTCTCAGCCCTCTGCCAACTATATTCAAGACCAGAAAAATTGAAGAGCAAAAAGCAACTTTTAGTATTTAAAAAAAAAAGAACTTAAAAAACACCAACAGAAAAAAAAATGAAAGCTACATTCAATTTAAGTCCACCATGAAAAAAAAAAATCATCTGCAGCCTCCCCCTTAAAGGAAACCTGAAACACTTAAAAAAAAAAAAAGTTACTTTTCAGCGAGTTATTTTCTCACCACCTGAATACAAAACTCATAGTTTAACAAGCCACAAGTAACGCAAATTGCATTAATTTAGCAAAATCTAGTGGCAGCATCAGCAGGAGATGACACGGGTCGGTCAAGGGGCTCTAGAGCGATGGTGAAGACGATCGTGACATCATTTTCGGTATCGACAAGGCGCAGTTCGAATAGAGCGCTCACGTGACCCCTCTGTTGATGTCATCCTCGCGCTTAGTCTTTTGCTGTTGTGCTCGGCACGCAAGGCGGGAAATCGCGAGATGCGCACAATCAAGAAAATAATTTCAGGAGTTTAATTATACTGTGCCAGCCTTCTAAACCACTGTAAATCTTCCAATTCTAAAATCTCTTCAGCTTCCCTTTAAGCAGTCTTGTCAAAAAGCAAACAATAGGTGTCACACGTGTAAATATGTCAACAAAGCAAGTGAAGAGGTCAGAATTAACTATTATTTCATGTACAGCCTTGTACTTCAATAAAATGACACCTACGACACCAAAAGCTCTGACACAGTGGAAAGACAAAATAAATACTATGTACTTCAAATATCAATCACTAAGCACAGAAGCGACTCTTTTTGTTTAAGCTATCACAATTAGAGACACTCACAGAACTGCAAACCCCACTTCCTTGCGTGAGAAAAAAATCAGTGCAGCTGTTTACAACCCTTTAAACTTTAAAGCATGGGTTCTCAAAGTGGGTTCCGCAGGCTCCTCCTTGGGGTCCCACGAGCCACTCAAATTTTCCCTGGTTCCGCGCTCGCCGAGTGGCTAAGACAGCGAACGCAAGGTGCGCTCGATCCAAAGAACCTCCATTACATATTCCCGAGTGTCAAAAAGCACCATCACAGTGCATAACAGAAACGCGAAAACTGCGCAATAAATCCGTCAGCAGCTTGTAGCCATCCAGCCTCCAAAAATGGGCCGCGCGCCTAAGCTCTTGCACTCAAATCTTGGAGGCCGTAACTTCTACCATAAGCATTTCTCCCGTTAGTAGATCGGGGCCGATAGCGTGCGTGCTGATGTACTCATCGGTGGATTACAAAAAAAATTGACCACATATCTGCTTGCTTTGCTGCAAATGATGTCGAAAGACGATAGTCTTCTGTCGCCCCTGATACGTAACCACCCCCTCTTCTCCCCCTTCAACCCCATCACACTCTTCCCCTCCCCTCTCACGCTTCCCATGATGAATGTAATGGAGCTTTTGCTGAATTCAATTCAAATTTCCCACATTCGCCCTGCTCTCGCGCCATCTGTTGGGACCTTTAATTACCGTTGGCTTCAAGCCGGCTCCAGAGCCGCGGCTTCAGTCGGTTTGTTTTCAACGCGTAGTGTATCTTTGACACCATATTTGTAATGCATTGATGTTTTCATTTGCAGCGTTTCATTTTTCATTCCTTTCTCTCTTTAAATGTCTCTCTCTCTCATTTTCTCTCTCTCTCGTCCATAGCAAGTTGTTACAATCATTGATACAACGCAATCATATGGTTCCCATAAATGCATGTTCTACAAGTGTGGCTGTATAGCCTAGTGGTCATGACAGTCGCTCTTGGACCGTGGGTACCTGGGTTCAAATCCCGCCTCGCCAAGAATGTTTATTTTATTTATTTATTATTCTCGATCTCTGTCTGTCTCTTTCTTTCTCTCTCTGCACCTCCTCTCCTCATGCTTGGTTTTGGCCGGGTAGTTGAATCGAGTGACAAAGTTTTTCGCATTTAGGTAGGCCAAGAAAGACTTGTCTTTAATGAATGTGTGGAGCATCGCAAATGCGCGATGATAAAGTGCAAAAACAGCGCCAGCGTCCAACCAAAACGAAGCGGCAGAGTCCACATCGTCATTTGTCGTTAGCGGAAATGTTACGCGAATCGTACATCGTCAACGCGGTGTTATGCGCGGCATCCTTCATAAGTGCGTAGTCGCCATCCATGATCGCGTCGATTAGAAAGCCTACGTGCAACGCTCCCTAGCATCGATTGCCACCACGGTTTCGTCCGCAGCGGTTGAAGCAAACTGTAGTTTCATTTTGACTCTGCGCGCGCGTCGGCCGCGTGCCTTCAAAACTGCGTAGTCGCCATCCATGATTAGCGAACGCGGTTTCGTGCGTGCGTAGGCGGCCTGCCTTCAGAACCGCAAGGTCGCCGTCCATGATCGCGTCGATAGCAGCCACGGTTTCGTCGGCAGCGGTTGCGGCAAACAGTAGTTTCGCTGTTTGCCGCAACCGTAGTAGCAGTAGTAGTTTGCCGCAAACAGTAGTAGCTCACGGCCGATAAAATCGGGATGTGCGCGTGGTAGTGAAAAGCATGTCTCAGATAAAGCCGCGCGCCGCGGACTCACTGCGAGCGTTATATAATGAGTCTCGAGGTGACGAGAATTGCAGCTTCTGCATTGCTTTTGTGCAAAATAGGCACACGATTTGCTGATTCATTCAGTAAATAAAAGCTGTTGACGTAGTAAGCATTTGTTTGTTTTCTTGATACCCTAGATAATTCGACATACGCTTAATTCGGTCATTTTTTTTTTCGGTTCCCTGAAATCTGAATTGACGAGATTTTACTGTACTCAAAGTAGAGTTGGAACTAATTCCAAGATCTCTTGTGATGAAATGCTATAATTAAGTGTCCCCGTGCGATAAGCACTGAAAACTGTCATTCTTTATCGGCATATGTCTTGGTTGCGATGCAGTCTTGTCTTGGTTGATAACGATTGCACCCAGTTTAGACCATGTGTGTTGCATGTCGCCATCAAAGTAGCCTGCCGAACACCACCATTGGCCCCAAACATGTTGCATGCTAAGCCTAGCCTCTCTATTATTAGGGGGGGAGGGGGAGGTTCCTTGGCACTTCATGAAGCTTAGCAGGGTTCCCCCTGGGACCAACATGCTTTGAGAACCCCTGCTTTAAAGCATAGCCACTTGCACGATTTGCAGATCATAAACAGATAATACTGTAGAGATACCATAGAACAGCCCTTATGGCTAATACACACAGTGCCAACAAATTTAGAAACAAAATGCAGCAAGTGTGTAAAATCTTAGATGGTCATTACAGAGAAAGTGCAGAAAAACAATTTAAAGTGGAAACCAGATCTGTAACACTGCCATGTTACTATGAGGGATGTTCACAAAGTTCGTATTATTGTCATGAAGGAACATAGACTAAGCAATGAGACTCATGTTGAAATATAATTTGAGTCCCCACACTAATGCTAAGCATTATTTGTTATTCAGTTATTCTCCCATGCACTAGAGCCTTAACTTGTGCATTAATTTGTGGTTTGCCATCGCGTCGTGGTCAGCCACTCCATTTTTTGTTGTCATGGCTTGCTCAACGGCATTCAAATGCAGGGTCCCTTCAAATGCAGAAAGAAGATCACTTCTTGTGCTTCAACCAACTTTACCGATGGATGGTGCTGTTTGTTTTGATGTTCTAGGGGTATACCATGGTACCATGTACAACAAAATTTTTATATTTCGCTGAAATTAGAGACTGGCACTTATTTTGATACCTATCGTGTAAGCCTGTTACAAATTTATGGTGCTGATATGAACTTTATGAACACCCCTCATATGTGCAATGCTCTACAGACCATAGGAGCTCAGTAACCTTTTTTACTTGAATACTGAAAGTGAATACTTGATCTTGACAGTGTTAACAGACAATATTGCCGAGATACGAGGAGCGCCACCTGAGAAATGCACATCACTCGGACACCAAAATGAAGATGGCAGCTGCTTAGTTCCATTGGAAAAGCACAAGATGTAGCATGCATGGGTCAAAAAGTTTTCATTCCTCCCTAAGACATTTCTCTATGAATTTTTTCTATATGATCCACCTGCAGTAAGTATATTATTATTCTTAATAGCATAAACTGCCTTACAGTGATTTTTGTGCTTAACATTGCACAATTATTGCTTCATGCAATAAAGGCCTGGGACCTTGAATTCAGCTAAATGATTGCAGGTTATGCAAGTCATTCATTTCCAGTTAAATTGTCAGCAAAATGCACTGAAATAATAGCCTGTAAGCTGTTCCATTAATTTCTTTCATCAGCATTACAACAACTAATATTTATTTTTACTATGACAGCAGTTATAAGCTAGGATGTGTGTTCATGCTGTCCATCCCATGCAATCACAAGCCTCACAAGCTGTGCATCCATTCCGAAGCTCCATGACAACTGAACTGCACCAACCCAACTATTTGGTTGTTTAAAACGCAAAGATAAGCTAAAAGACATCAGCAAGGAGCCATCTCCTTTCAAACTGGCTCGTGTTATAGAAAGCTGCTAAAACTTTTACAGGAACAAATATAGACAAAAAGCAGGAAGATGGCTCAATCATGCACGTAAGTTCTGCAAGATAGCATGCAGTAAAAAGCCAATGAAGAGAAGGTGTAGGTTGAACAATATTTGCGAAAGACTGGAAGAAATTGCACAGAACTGCATGCCCTGCAAAACTGCAAAATATTTCGGGACATTGAAAATGATCTGCACAACATTGCATAGCATTGGGGGGTGACATTATTCATCATTTAAATCCTTTTCTTGAACTGCAAAAAGAACTAACTTGCAATACAAAAGTGCATCTACTGAATAATGAATGGAAGCCAATTCACTTTACAAATCAGGCATTACGAAGCTGCCCAGACCCTCTTTCACCAAACCTGTGCACAGACATACGAGCACATACACATGTATGCATGTAAACACACACACACACACAAACAAATCTTAGCCATGAAATATATGTTATATGCATAGCTTATCAAAATAATTTGAGCACACTGCTGGAAAAGCTTTGGAAATAAAAAGGCAAATGATTCTACTGCTTACTGCTATACACCCTAAATTGAAAAGTTAAAACACAGTTGTGGTTTAAAAGTTTCTCATCACATGTTTGTACCATGTTCTTAATTTACATGGTAAGTAAAAATTGAGTTTTTCAATATGTGGTCAGGTAACTTTGCTAATATGTAACAACTCCAAACAAAACCAGTGTCCACAAAAACTGCCAAGTAAAAAAATTACATGCCATTGCTTGTGCAGTGGTAAGCTATCTGGTTCCCCTGCCCGGCAGCTTAAGATTTTAGCTGCAATGGGTATGGCAGCAAATTGAAACACGATTTTACATCTTTTGCAAAGACAAAACGGCACATCTCTTGCTCATCACAAGTGCAGCTACCATAAACGCATTCAGATGCAGCCAAGTCTACACTTTCCTAGTGTGAACAAGAGCACATTTTATATCTTATGCATGCTAAAGTCAGCAAATGCATTCCAATGGCTGAACGTTCAAAATGGTGGTATCCAGCAAATTGCAACAGCAATAGCGCACATGCTACGATAGTGACTCGGCATAAAAGGCACGGCAGCTCACAGAAAAAAGCAAATGCAGCATTTCACCGATATAAAAGTGTGAAAACTTGCTACATGACATGCATGAGCATCTGCTACACTTCAAATTACAACCTTCTCTCTTGCAACTGTCTTTGGCAAGTCCATGAAAAATCTGTAGCAAGCCGACATTAAGCATGCTACTTCAGGGGAGAAAAAGAAAACTAAATGCATGCAAAATTAAACAATATGGGCAGTAATCATTACACACTGGCTTTCTTCTCGGTGGCACAAACTGGGCCAATACGCCCAGCACTGCCAAAACTCACATTAAGGTCTTGTCCGAGATAACATCAAGGTCATCCCTACAGCGGGGGACAAACAGGGTGCAGCACACATGCTCCCATATGTCCTGTGGGTAAGGTTGCGCTTCCTCCCAACCAAGACTGCCATCCAAGTCAAACCTCTCAACAACTCCACTTGCTCGGTCAAATGTAGTGTCACTGTGGAAACCGCCGACTGTGTAGAGCCATGAGCCAAGCACTGCAACACCAGCATGGTATCGTGGGGTTGGCACTGTTGTCACAGGAGTCCATGCATTAGCAGCTATGTCATATGCTTCAACTGACTCGGCAAGGACGCGCGTGCCTGTTGCATCTTCATACCATCCACCACAGACCACAAGGCGGTCCCCGTAGACCACCATGGAGTGGTCAGCTCGGGGTATAGACATAGGCACCATTGTCTCCCAGCTATCGGTGCGTGTATCATAGCGAAGAAGGGAGCTGAGCACTGAATCTGCATTGAGGCCACCAGAAACGAACAAGTATGGGCCCCAGGCTGCTCCAGCATGCTGAGTTCGGGCACCTGGAAGTGGGGCCACAGGCATCCACACATCAGTGTGCGGGTCGTAACGCTCACAATGAGCCTCTCCATCCTCAGCAGTGTCGACATCGCCAAGCACCTCACCAGCACCCCCAACCGCATAGAGATCGTCTCGTGCCACGCAAAGTGCAAATCGGCAACGCTCCCAGCGCATGGGTGCCATGGTCGACCACTCCCCGGTAAGTGCATTGTAACGGAAACCAAACGGGTGCACATTTTCCTGGTGCAGACTCTGGTTGAAGCAGCCACCTACCACATAAAGCTCGTTCCCAAGAACAGCTGTGCCAAAATTGCACTGCTCTACATGAGGAATAGAGGTGAGATATTTCCAACGGCCTGCACTAGGCAAGTAGTACGTGATTTCGTTAGTCACTCCTGACAAACCAAATCCTCCTACCTTGAGCAATACAAGCTCCATGCCTCGAGTATTCACGAGGCTAGGGGGTGGTTGGCCGCCAATGCCAGACAGGTGGGGAGGAATTCTTCGCGAAAAAAGGCACTGCAGGACTGGAGAGTCCCATAACTCAGCAAGTCTGGATGCCGGAATTTCCGAAAAGCAAACATAAGAGACCAACTTGCGTGCCTGTGAGAGCCGATCCCCTACGTCACAGGCAACCCAGTTGAGGACAAATGAAAGTACATCGCCTTCCGGACAATTCACAGGGAAATCGCAGGCAAGCAGATGCTCCATTTGTGTTGTTGAGAGCCGCTGAAATTCTGGTGTTTTTGCAAATTGGTGCAAGTTTGCACAAATAAAACGATACACTCGCTTCCGAAGTCTTCGTAATGAGTATGTTTCTGCAAGTGTAGCAACATCAATGCAGTTTTCAAGGTCAAGCTGATCTTGCAGATATGAAGAGCAGGCTTCAACGACAGGGGTCAATCCAATATGATTTGCTGTAGCCAACACATCTTGAATGTTAGCTAAGCTTAGCACCAGCCTTGATGTATATGCATACTCCAGTAGGCATCGCAGACCCTGGGCACTGACTCCATTAAGACAGATCTCAGGCTGACGGCTTTCAAGCATAGCATCTGTGAACATAGCACGAAAATAGTCACTGCAGGCAGCAAGTACAGCACGGTGTGCCTTAAACTCTCGTCCACCAGCGATTAGAGTCACATCAAGAAGCTGTCCGCGGGCTCGCAAGAGGTTGAGGCCATTAAGAAGTGCATTGGCATGTGGTGGAGACTCAAAATGAACCATTCGGAACCCTGGTACAGTTCCATCACTGTGCCTTGAGACTTCCTTCATCCTCTGCTCTTGGACTGAATATGTCTTTCAGCTTGCAACTGTGCTCAGCCTGAAACGTTGCTGCTTTGGCAGAATCATCACTGCAAGGAGATCACCGGCACTGCTACCTGGGCATGAAAGAATGACACCGCTTTAGGGAGCATGGCTAAGAAAATCACTAGACTACAAAAGCTAGTGTACACACTATAGCATATGTGCGGAGAAAGTAGCCCTTATCACAATGACACAGCAAGCCATTACCGGTGACACCAAACCAAAAGCAAACTTTCAAACAGTCATTTTTTACTTGAGCAACTTCAATAAAATACAGTCAAAACACAAACATGATAGATACGCCTTAGCACTGTCTCAACTTAAGCTCACACATAAATAGAAAAAAATAACTTCCATTGTTCAGATCTGTGTCTGGTCTTCGTCCTGTCTGAAGCACTGTTCGATTCCCTGCTAAGAATGCACCAACCAGCCCAGTTCAGCACACTACTCAATCACCATAGCCTGTTAAAGATGACCACCCCCATGCGTACTTTTGTTTGTGCTCATTTCTGAGACTGTCATCCACCCATTTGTCAGAGCAGAGCACTAGTGGAAGCTTAAACACCCATTGTTTAGCTGCCGTGCATGCACTGCATGCCAATGTCTGTACCTATGGTTTCATCAGTCTTTCTCAAGTTTCAACAGTGTTGCACTCTCCTCTCCTTATTTGTCATTTAGGATAATACTGCAAGTTCAGTGAAAGACAATGCAGCAGCTTATTTTTCACATATTTTACTGTGAAAAAGGGGCAGCACAAAAGACAAAACACAGAGGGGGGGGGGGGGGGGGGGAGAAATCGCCTGTCCTATTGTCATTCTCTCCTTCGTGTTTTGTCTGTCCCACTGCCTTTTTTTATGATGCAAGTGTACCAACTCTCCAAGTGATACATCCTTCTACAAGCATTTCTAGACGTTCATTACGTTCATAGCAACAAAATGAGTAACTTGTCAGTCTCAAGCAGATAATGCACTTTTAACGTTTCCCTACCCTGGCTTCTCAATGCATTTGCTTCAGCTAGAAATTAATGGCATGGTCAACGTAGCGGGATTAAGGTATAGCGGCTTAATTAGAGCAGATGCCACCTACAAGGCATCTTCTAACTTAGTTGGCATATTTCAAGATCAATATAAGAGATTTCAAGTAACTACAACCTTTTTAATCAAATTTGGGACATGTTTGGATATTCTTGATATAAGCACGAAGAAGACACGGACGGTGGTGGAAGAAGACAGGACGAGCGCTAACTCACAACTAAATCTTTATTGGAAATAACAAACATATTTATAAGTGATTGCAAAAACCGTAGCAAAGAAAACATCACATGGTCAAAAGGATAGCAGTTACCAGAAAAATCTAATCAGGAAATGGTGAGGCCGCTAAAATTTAAACAAAAAAAAGAAAGAAAAAACTCTACTTTGCACTGACGCACGTGCTGAGCAAATATTGATATTCACCTTCTGACAATGATAATGATGCCTAGCTAACACAGGTTTCTCCTTATCTTTTAATGTGAAATGCCTCAATAATTTCGCGTGTAGTTTGGCATTTGTGTCTAGAAAGGACTTTTGTGTCCTCCAGTGGCGCACCGACGGGGGGGGGGGGGGGGGGGATTCGGGGGTTGTAACCCCCCCCCCTGAGGCCGACTTAACCCCCCCTTTTGTTTAACCACTTTTCTTTCCTTACGCATTTGAGTACTGCAACTAAGATGTAAGACACGCAATCGTCTGCACACTCGCAAAAAGCGCATTTTTTGACAATTTCCCGTGAAGAAATCGAAATTAGTGCTGTTTAGATGGTATTGGCAAACTGTCAACCCCCCCCTGGCAAAGATCCTGGGTGCAGTACTGGTGTCCTCAAACAATATAGCTTATATCAAGAATATGTTACCGTACCAACTCGCCCAACTATCCATTCTTATGCATGTTCGGATATCATGCACATCTGTGAAGCGGTCAAAGTGCTCATCATTGTGTTTAATATCTCACCCGTTTTTATTTTTAAAATTTACATTTTATTCTCTTTTATCCATGAAAAATAGTACATTACGAAGACTTTTTTCTTACGCCGTGCCTTGTCTCTGAAATGAGGGAATGAAGTCCCATTGCTATTCATACACAAGAAATGTGTCACTAGGTGACCGCCTTCGAAAATATTTTGTCCACTCTCACCACTGCCCCCAACAACAAGTCTTACAAGCTGCTCTAGAATATGAACTGCTTTGAAAATGCCAGCCTAGATTTTTAGGTCAGCGAATGATTGCTGCACTTTTAATGGAGATGAGAGAAAAAAAGCCCGAGTGATGGAGGCCTTGCCCTTGATACTGTGCCATTTCTTTTTGTCAAGGCAGGTGGACACACACACATGTGTATAGCCAGCCAAATCTTTAGCTAGCTTATGTAAATGCATTTTTTTTCTGCTGTCCAGTGCGTTACGATGGAACGAAATTACAAAACGGTAGAGGTTAACTAATGCTCACAAAGACAGCACAGTCATTTCTAAGTTTGTTCCTAATTTAAGGTGCTGGCGCACTGAAAGTTGCCGCCCGCGCACGCTAGTTAAAGATTTGGACGGCTGTACACACCGACCCAAGTGTACTGCCAATGAAGCGATTGCTCTTCAACATGATAGAAACAAGTATGCTTTAATCCCTTAAATAAGAATTATATCTTTAATTGGATGCAGAAAGTAGTAAGAGTAAAACACAGATCGACTCCCAGTGGTGAAACATTGTAACCAAAGAAGTTGCAATCCCATGTGATGTCAGATAAAAGCAGATCCCTTATCCACTGCCAACTGCACCGTTTTTTATCAAACGTAACTTCTATGCTACCATTGGAACATTCAGCACTAATTGATTTTCGTGTATTCAACTACAGGCAGTTCTAGCTGAAAAGTGGTGTTGCATTTACCATTTGTCATCACACTGCCTACTTACTGCATACAGCCACAAGCCCATTAATGTGTACTTGTAACTTCAGCTCTCATGTTTCATATTTGCTTCTCCTTTTCCCCTTCCGGGGCCCTTGAGGAGTGTCATGTACCATTTATATTCTCTTGCGGCTGGGACACAACTGAACGTACAAAAATGTCTGCATATTGAATAATAAGTTTTGCAGAAGCATGTCACAATTTAGAGGCATTCTTTCATTCTATCAACTGCATAGTTCTTGAAATTCACTTTTCTTCTGCCAAAGCTGCAATGTTTTTTCGAGTTCAACTTCTGCCACAAGTTATTGCTATCACTTTCAATCATTAGTTGACGTCTGGACACTTATAATCAAGCTAAGCTCACAGATACAAATATTGTTAAAAATGTTTCATATTTCCAGAAGAAACCAGCGTGGGCATGTACACTTTCAATGATAAGCACACTGAAGAAGTCACTGCAGGCATGCAGGCTGTTGCTGAAGCCCAAAGGAGTTCAATGTACGCTCACTGTACCTGCAGAACCAGAATCACAGATGCTTGCTCACACATTCGGATACGTATGCATGTTATAGAAACCCATGCTCAAATGCTGACATCCTTGTGCTTGTTTCTTGAGCTGTTAGAACAACCATGAACCTAACACTGCAAATGCACCCTGACACCCGAGCACATACTCCGCAATCGATTGACATATTTAGGCTTGCTCGCACCTACACCACCAAGCTTACACATGCTCGCACAGCACGTCCAGCCAAAATATTTAACACCACTTTTCTGGCAGCCTAAACACCACCTCTGATAAAATAAGACCTTTGCATAGAAACACTGAACAGAGCATTTTGACGTCTGCTGTGCTGGGATCAAATATGATGACCAGCGCAGATTTCAGTTGAAGCAGTGCAGCGTCGTGGCAGAGTTTCAGTGCATAGGCCCTACCCGACTACAATTACATTTGCTTGTTGAGGTATTAATTCCGGTTTCTTAACACGAATAACAGCACTTATTTATTGAACTTTATTTAACCTAGCCAGCACAGTGTATGACACTATATATGGAATTCAAAGGTACATTTGTCACCTCACACCATACTGCATCTCGTGTTTTTGGTTTCGTGTGTTTTGTTTCGGGCTTATCCTATCTACTGTTTATCTGATGTAGCACATAGCAAGAAAATTTGTCATACTTTTCAATCTACATATAAGACACCTGTTGTACCTAAGCTCACATTCTTCAATACCTAACATTTGTAAAACCTTAAGAAAAATAAGGTTTTTATAGAATGCCTGGGCAAGTGTACTTGCAAATGTTCAATGTTCACTCACAACCAGATAATCTGCTTATGTGTTGCTGGCATATGTTGCTAGCGTGTGTATTAGTGTATGAAAATATGGATGTGGTACTGCATGTACAGAGCTGTCTACTGTTGAAGGGAACACCGGAGTGCGTGGCGTCTGCACGGCGCCACTGCCGGCCGGCAGCTGCAACGAGTTTCGCGCAGGCTTAGTGAACGCTGTGGCCGGTGCTCTTTTGTCGTCTGCTGCCGCGCTCCGGATCTGTCGCAAAGCAAGCAGCTCGCGTAGTTCACATTTGAAAGCAGCCGCTTCTCTTCCACCTGGAAGGAAAGTGACTGGATTGATCTATAATCAGATAAATGTCGCCCTACAGATCAGCAGGAATGACACCGCCGTCGTCGTTTCTTGGCCTTCTTGTTTTATAAAGAATTGCCCGCTTTAGAAAAAAGGTTTACTGTGCATGACGATTACTATGACCAGCGATGGCTCGAGTGATAGCTCTTTAAAAATTAAAACGCTGTTTAACGGCGATCGTGGATTCTTTGTTCAGGCTACCCACTGCGGTGACTGAAATATGCATTAGTGCACATGAGATGGGCACTACATGGAGAAACATTCTCTAACATAGCTGTGCCACCAAGAGGCATTCGTAAAAAAAATTATCATGTTTGTCTTAACTATAAACAGCTATAATATATGCGAGGTAATATCTTGCTTCATCTAACTTACTAAACACTTATCTCTCGCGACTACAATACCCTCCTCCTCACCCCAAGCTCACCAGGCCTAAGCCAATCTGTTACATGCGATATATCCGGAGATTTACACAGATGACGCGTGCCCTGCTTGTGCGGATAGATCAACACTTTCACACATGCTCCAGGGATGTGTGTCTTTATAGCAAGCCCTGATAGGTCATCAGCTCAGCTAGGTGGGAGGCAGCCCTCTGCAACCCACTCCTGGCTGAGCAACGTTGGGCTGTCCAGAAGGCCCACGAAGCGGCTAGCAGGCTAGGCCTGTCGGTCCCGACGTAGAAGAGGCCCACAACATGCTAATGAGCGTTCTACAGGACTGAAAAAATTAGTTATTCAATCAATCAACCTAATTTTCTTTCAGCTTTGCAACGGTTGAGTTTCAGTGCACCATGCTGCCTCCGGCAAACTATGGCTTGCTTCGCGACGATCGGAGGTGCAGCAGCAGACGGTAGCAGACGACGAAAACCCGCCCACAGCGCTCATTGTTGCTGCGCGATACTCGTTGCAGCCGCCAGCCGACGGTAGCACCAAGCAGATGCCACGCACTCCAGTGTTCCCTTTAACAGTGGACCACTCTGTACAGCCTTTGTCAAATGTATAGTTCCGTGTCTAAACCGCATGTCTTTCAGCTGTGTGGTGCAGTTCTTGTGGCGCTCCTGACACTTCAGAACTCTGGATAGTGAATACAAGAGTTCTTTTCATTCTACCAGGCGTTGGAACTTACGGCAGACAACAGGAACTCTCTTAAACAGCATGTAGTCCACCCTGCTGTCACATGCAACGTAGCCCATATACTTTTGATGAATACTGTACCCGCAGATATAATTACTGAAGCGAAAGCTGCGCTAATTAAAGGCATATTTTCTCGGGAAAGAATGAAAAAGACTTGCCATAGAGACAGCTGATCGAAAATTGACCGGTACTGTACCAAAACAAGCGATTCAGGGCACATGGTCAGAATCAGTGCATTTGACCAAGGCAATGCTTTGGACTAGTTGGCCTGTCATGCTGGCAAACTGTAGCTACTGGGCGACATACACACATGCACGTGCACACACACGGACAGTGTCTCCTCGCCTTCGTCCTTGCAGCGCTGCTCAATTTCACATGAATTAAGTGCAAGAGCTTGCACATACCGTAGAATACGTCAGATTTGTGCCTACTGCAAAGTTTAGCCATCAACAAGTTAACAGAAAAATGGCGATGCCAAAACAGTGCTAACCTGAAGTGGACCCTAGAGAGAGCAAAAAAACAAAACAAAAACAGAAGACAGAAGAAAAACAACACTCTTGCAGTTCATTTTTCTCGATTTCAATCACCAACCGACTGATGTGTCATACTGCAGTATATAGAATGTGAAAGCCCAACCGATTCTATCAGACTCCTTCGTCGGAAACATATAAATTAAAAATCGCCAAGGACGAGCCCGGAAGACTTGAGTCTCTAAGGAATGTGCACGTGCAAGTAATCGGCAAAAGCTTAAATATGAAGGGCACCACAACAACGATTAGTTATGAAACACTCGCGCACAGAACACCATTTTTAAATGAGAGGCTGGCTGTCCACGTTAAACACGTCCGAATTATGCGCTAACGAAGAAATAATAAGAAATATGCTTTCACTTGCTCGATGGAAGTTACCTTGCGTCTTCACTACTGCCGTCGAACAAGTTATTACGCGAAAGGTTTACGCTTTGAAGCTGACTGGACGTCGATACTAGAAGTTTATAGACAATTGTAAGCGTATTAGTAACTTACCTACAACACGCCCTGTGAGGGCGATTCCATGCCCAAAACTGCATGGCAAGGGGATGGCGAACTAAACAGAGCACGGAGGACCGAAATCTCGGTCAGCTGTATTGTCGCTTGCACGTTAGGACTAACGTGGGAAAAACACCTCTGATCGTCAAGCCGACAGACTACATGTGCTGACAAATGCCCATCCCAGAGACATTTATGTCAAGGACCCTAAGTGGTTGATTACTGAGATTCTTAATAAAATGTTAGCGAGCAGACGAGCGCCTGTATTAAAAGCTCAGGATTAGCTAACGACCTCAAAAGTGAAAGGAATAAAAAATTAAACTGTTGGCTTTGACTGCACTTTTGTTGGCTCATATGCAATGCTGGCTAAAATCCGGACCAGAGAGATGTGGAATAAGTGGTGTACATACCCGAGGTCTATGACGCTTTTCCAGCTCTTAAAATCACTTTTGCCGCATGCAACGTGCAAAAGCATAACCTTTAAGGTCCGCACTTAATATTCAGAGGACGTCACTTTGTAAGGCTTGAATTTGGACACCACCGTCCGGCGCATTCAACCTAAAAAAGCATAGCCTTTGAGATGTGTATCTTACATCTAGAGGGCGTCACCCTATATTTGAACACGAACTCTTTCATGATGATATAAAAGGTAAAATATAATGGAAAATAAACGCTGAGCAGTAAGAGGTACAGTGAAGTCAAGGCGTTAAGAGTACGATGCTTCCTTTATATAGGTGGGCGTTCTCATCCAAGGCGTTATCTCACACTAAGCGGGCTCATTTTACAAAAAAAATTATCCGAAGTTTCTTCCTTGGGGCCCGTGATTGGCAGCTTTAATGATGATGCCCTTAATGACCCAATCACATCAGTAAACACAATTTGCGTGCGCGCAAAGGCAAAAGTTGTGGCTTTTGCGAACGCGCAGGGCATGGAGTCTATTAAACTATATACGGTTTGGTGACACGTAGTTACGGTGGCTAGAAGGGGGACGTAGTTGTGGGCAGTACAGTGTTAAGTACAGTATCGGGCAATAGTGCCCGATACGATAACGAAAGCGGTCGGCCGCAAGCTGAAAATGCACAAACATTGAAAAATATTATTAGTCATGACGCACCGTGACTAAACCAAAACCAAAACTCAGTAAAGATGGCGCTACCAACGCGTTGAATTACGTATATATGTGTTTATTTTTTCTGAATGTCTTTCCTCCTGAACAAGCAAGCGTGGAAGCAAGCCTAAGTTGCGGGTAGGCTGAAGTGAAATTGTTTCCAGAAGTCGTTGTGATTCAAGGAAAGTGTTCAACCGTCGCCTCTATATTCAGTTGATAAAACAGCCAAGGAGTCTCCGTCATATTCGTGAGTGCGCGCCTCTCCTAATGCTTCACATTCCGTGCGGAGTGCATATGTGCTATGCAGGTCGCTCAGCATAGCGGTCCGCAGAACAATCCGTAAAAGGCTACACGGCTAGTTGATCGTGCAGTCTCGATCCGTAACCTAACGTTTACTTGGGGGAAAAGATGCATATTTTGCCAGGCGTTTCAGCACTTAGCCGATCTGCCCGCGTGAGCAAACATAATAGAAGTGCCAATGTTATCCGCGCCACTAACGGGAGTTTTTATACGGGTGGGAGCGGCGCTGATCCCAGGCTGGGGAAAGCTCAGCGGCGCTCGGTGAAGACACGCCTACAAACAGGAAATGCTCTCGCGCGCGCAGAACGTCTTGATGGCTGATTTACTGATCTCCCAGATACAGTACTGTTATCTGTCATTGTTTGTAACGCAGAGAGTGTTTGTTCTGGCACAAAATCGTACGAAATCAAAATTTCCACGCGCTGCTGAGTGGTGTCTAGTAGCTTCTGATTCTGGCTCCGTTTTGTCGATCGCCTTTCGTTAGTAAGGCATCTGTTGCCGCTTACACTAGCTCAGCACTGCTGTTTCGCGAAATTGTACGTAGTGTTGGCTTCAATCTGTGTTTTCCTAGCTATTAAAATTAATGTGGGCCGCGCATGTCGCAGTTTAGCTGTACTGAATGAAATAATAATAATAAAAAAAAAAAGGTGGAGAGAAAGGAAGGGAGCGAATGAAAACAAGAAACTGTTTAGTTGTGTTATGTCAGTGCTCAAATTTCGGTGGTGTCAACGTACCGTAGCAAGCGTGTGTAATTAAAAAAAAAAAAAAAGGTGAGGGGGGGGGGGGGGGGGGGAACGCGGCACTCGTGATCAGCGCATTCATAAAAAATGTGTGATACGTTCGGCTGGTGGCCTCGCAAAGAGAAAGTATTTTGCTTTAGTGATGGCATATTTCGAATCGGTACTTCCCTGGTTCGGCTGGTATAAAAAGAGATCTCTGGACCCGGCGCTCAGGAAAGCGAGTTAATTCAGCTGGTTGCACTAGCCTCGATAACTACCTTGCCGTAAACAAATAAAAAATAAATAATGAATACAGTTGAACACCACATGAGGTACTAATAAGCACCACCCTAAACAATGTTAGTTGGGCTGACGACGACAGTCTCGGTGAGGTTTTCCCTGGAACAACGCAGTGCTTTCAATATTTTGTTTCTTTTGTTATCGTTGTCCCGACGACATATGATGATAGCTTTTTGGCGAGGCGTGTGAAGGGACACCATTGCGAGTCGAAATAACCCGTAACGCTTTAAAGTTGAAATAAGAAACACAAAGGTCCTTCAAAGGACCCACAAAGCCGAGACGATTCTATTGATTCTATAATGCCATTCCTTTTCGTGCTTTGTCTGCGGTCCAACTGGCGCCCCGCCCACGTTGCCACCGGGATCGGCCGACTGTGAACGGTGGATAAGAAATAGAATCGAGCTGAAGTACTCCTTGCATGTGATACACTGATACCTGTGTGGCCACAGCGAGAGCGACGTCTCCCCGGTGTGGCCAGTATTAGGGCAGCAAATACGCGCCGAAAGTGGCGTGACGCATGCTCTAATAATTCAATTTGATTTGTTTTGTTGTACAGGGCAGCGTAAAGTATTCCTGAAGGCCTTGCAGTAGGGTTTTTTTTTTTTTTTTTTTTTTTAATCCTTCCACACATGAAAATTCGGTAGTTTGCTCGTTTCGTGCGACAACCGGTAACTCTGCCTTCGCGCTATTGGCTTACAGCACTTCCGGGCGACCGAGCGACGAATTATAGATTTCCAAAACAGTGCGATGTGGTCGCTCGACGGCCTAGCTGTTTCGCCGCTCGAAGCCATCGCTCGTCGCTCACCATACAAACGAGAGAAGTACCAATGTCAGTTATGCTATTAATTTTAAAATGAAACTTCGAAATGTGATCTCTCTGAGAGGATTAAAGGATAATAATAAACACAAAAGAATTTGTGATATGCTGTGTATAGTCGTCGGACAAATTAACGGCTGTGAGGTATGCTTTTAATTGCTACCCGCCGTGGTTGCTTAGTGGCTATGATGTTGGGCTGCTAAGCACGAGATCGCTGGATCGAATCCCGACTACGGCGGCCGCATTTCTATGGGGGCGAAATGCGAAAACACCCGTGTACTTAGATTTAGGTGCACGTTAAAGAACCCCAGGTAGCCCAAGTTATTTTGGTGTCCCCCACTACGGCGTGCCTCATAATCAGATCGTGGTTCTGGCACGTATAACTCCATAATTATTATTTATTTTTTTGATGTGCTTTTGCTGCAAGGCTGGTATGGCGGAATCTGTGAACCGAATGCTTGGGATGACGTCAGCTATCTCGAGTGGTCCAGTGAAGACCCGATTAAGAATGTTTCGAAAAGATTGATAGCTTTATGATAGCGAGACAGCGTTGTATGGAGTTGCCTGTCTTTCAAGTCGGCATGCATGATTGTTGGTAGCTGTAAAAGACTGCTGAAAAATTTTCGTGATAACTCCGGTGCATTAGAACCTTTAGGATTTGCTCATGTCAAGTATAGTTAAATGGGCTGAATACGAAAGACGTAGCGCTTTTGAATGTGCAGGTGGGATGGGGAGGCATTGCTGGGATGTCAAGAACTTAGGGCACGGACTTGAAGGTTCTTAGCCGTTACTGTTAGGCCTATCGCTATTTCCCTTTTTCTTTATTGAAGCTGGGCTGTGGTGGTGGCTATAGAGAGGATTCAATGAGAGTTTTGTTCCAAGCTAATGGCGGCCGAACCATTTCCCCGGTCACCTTTGAGTTGGCAAGCGTGCGTTGAATGTCGGCAACCGCAAAATGCGATGATCTTGGAGCATCGGGAGATCATTCATTAGCTCGTCATTCCCTGCCCTGTTTCTTAGCGTGTTTGTTCATTCTTCGTAGCTTGCGCGCACATGTTTGCTCTCTTTTTTGCGAGAGCCGGCAGCATGTTTACGCCGAGCGGCGAAATGAGCAGAGCCTTGCTGCCAGCAGACGGCGTGGGATCGATGTCGGCCTCGTGTCTGGGGCGTTTGCGCCATTGCCAACGCCGGATCGTCGTGCGTCGTCACACCTGTTGGAAGCGCCTGTTGAGAAGACAGCGGCAGGGTCTGGCCGGCATCGTCAATTGGATTGGAGGAGCGCCTGTGCAAGCGCTATAGCAAGGAATCCAGCTGGTCGTGAAAAGTCAATACATATTAACAGGACGAGTTGAGGCGAAGATATATAGGAAGCAGAAAACTTGGAAGCGGGGGTGTTGGCGGTGAAGCGGGTGGAACGTTAGGTTCTCGACGCATGATTTATGAATAGTCGAGCTTCCCGTTTAAGTGCAGCGAGCCGTCCATGTGACATTTTGTGGCACTTTCTTGAAAGGGCAACTCGTGCGGCACGTCGCTCATCGCTTGTGCTCCTTTCGACGTGCATAAACAAAACGCGCATAAAGGAAATTCAGGACCGGTATGACGTAATGATTCGTTTAATTGGCTCAGTCAGTCCCCTATCCTTTCCTATATCATTCGCAGCTCACGACCCGCCGGCTCTAGTGGTCACGTGTAGACAAGTTTCACATTCCTGCGAAACTTGTAATTCTAGCTGAAATATTCGGCTAAGGACATCTCGAAAACTCGGTCTGTTCTGCGCCAAATTCCAAGCAGCAACTAGCGTTGCGGATACAGTTGCCGTGTTTCACTTATCCCTCCGCGCGCTGAAGCTTGCGTTGAGCTTGAAGTTTGCGGCGTTGAGTGTGGAGCAGGTTCTGCTTCTCGTTTTTATCTAAATCTGTAGACACAAGTCGAGATCAATTTCTTTCCGTGGGTGATTTCAGATGGAGCACCGGCTGGATGGCGCAGCGCCGATGCGCTCATAACATTGGCCTTCAATTGCAGCTATAGAGCGCTGGCTGCAAAGCTTCGCCGCGCCAGAACATTGTCAGATGGATAATTCTCTTTCGCTGCTCTCGCGTTCCTTTGACTTTGTCACGTCGGTAATTTCTCTGTTGCCGATCTCTACGCCGCGACACTTTCCGCAGCAGCAGCGCGCTACGCGCATCTTTAGCTGCGCACTTGAGTCGCTCGCAGCCGTGTAGTTGTAGCAGCAGCTTCGCGCAGGTGTGAGCTACTCCGCGCCCCAGCTGCGCAGGCCTGGCCGCACCACTCCCCGTTGGCCCGCCCGTGTCCGCCGCGTTGTTGCGCGGACATCGGGCCGGCCGCCGCTCTGCATGGTGGCTGGCCACCCTAGCTTAATCGTGGTGACCTTGAGCCAATGTTGTCTTCAAGAGACTTGTGAGGCGCAGTGGGGACGAAACGCGATGAACAACGACAGGCAAGGACCTAGCCTGTCGTCTTTCCTTCATTTTGTTCCTGTCGTGTTCTGTAGACCTCAGAGATTAATCTCGACCAACTTGCCACGAGACGGAAGTCTTCTTTCACTATCAAACTGATTTGAGCGATTCCACTGGCTTTTACGAACTCACCGGCCTTGAAAACTTTCGCCTGCTTTTTAAGTGTGTGTGAGTAGACAGGGCAGCGAGCCCTGAGGCTCACGCGCCCCTCGCCCTATCCTTCAACGCGACCGGGACAGTTTTGCTGCGAGGCATGTGGAACGCGTCAGCGTCGCGCGAAATCTCATTGTCCTTATTCAGCGGGTGGCATAATTGCAGGGGACACGAGGCCTGTCTCTCCTTGCAAATAAGAAAGCAAGAGAATGCTTGCTCACCTTCCGTTGCTCATAATGGTGCGCGGAGGTCTCTAGCAGAAAGCTACCTGCCGAGGTCGCGGGTTCGATTCCCAACCTCGGTGGCAGCTTTCTGGTTGGGGCGGTTGGAAAAACGCTAGTGCGCGTACCGGGAACTTGAGGTGCGCGTCAGAGAATCACACGTGGTCGTAATTTATCCGGGGCCTAATCGTCCGAGGTCCCTGGGTTGTTTCGGAACGTTAAACCCCCACCAATAAGTCTAGAAGAGAGCTGCCGTAGCGTTTTGTTGGGCACTGCAGTACAGTGTCAAGCATTCCGAGCGTACATGAACGCGCTTTGTCAAATGAACAGTGGCCACGTGGTGGAGTTGACATGAATGGCAAAGCTAAAATGAACAAAAGACGACTGGTCGCCATCGAATAGCGTGCTGTCACTGAATATGGACTATGGGTGGACAGAGCGGGCGGCTGGGTGCGTCTCGTTACTTAATGCCACTGTGCACATTTTGTGCATCTCCACCAGATTGCGGCACACGGAGAGCTTAACAGCTCACGATAGCACTGTTATTGGGGGTTACCGATATATATTTGGACGCAAGCGTTAACATCGTACTCGTTAGTAGGCGTATGTTGAGAGGGGGCACTGCGAAATGGTCTCTAATCGCTGGTGCCGCTCGGATATAACCACCCGCTTTATTGACGGATATTGATGTACCGTATACGGTACCGGGGGCTAACCTGGGGGCTCTTCACTATAGTGAAGAGCCCCCAGGTTAATTTTCACCGTGGTTCATTGGCGTGCATGAAAAGTTCTGTACACGTGTTTCTTTCTTTTTTCTTTTTTGTCATTCCGCAATCATTACAGTGCATTGATACCTTGATATGTCGCCTCTCGGAAGAAAATTTCCCGGTTCGATTATTGTCGACGATGAATTTGGCGTTTTGTGGCGCAAGGGCCAAGTGCCGGTTCATTGAGGAAGTGGATGGAGGAAACAAGTTCGGCCGTTCATATTAACCTCGATAACACCTATACAGAAATGACAGCGTCGTGTGTGAGAGCTTTGTTAAAAAAGGGTTTGTATAAACACTCTCCACTGTGGGCCACTAATTGGCTGGACGTCCCTGACCTTTGAAAACTGCTGACGACGCAGCGGTGTATACGTGGGAAAGGTTCCAAAGTACTCGAGCGTCGGAGACTCATCGGAGCACGGAAACCCACGAGGAGTTCCTGCAGCCGCGCGTTGTGGGGAAGCGTGCGCGCCCGATCGATAGCGTCACCGCGCGCAGGCGAGCTTTTAGCGCTGCCTTTTGTCATAACTCCATGCGTGGGTGGGAAGAGTGCTGGCTGCACGGGAAAACGAGCTCTCCCCCTTCGCGAATGCGCTGCCCCGGCTCGAAGAGATGACTCCTAATGGTTCGCATCGACTTGCAGCGCGCGCTGTCGTAGCGCATACTGGCGCAGCGGGGCACCACTGCGACCGCGCGGACCGTCGCGATCATGCGGTGGGTCCTTCTTAATCGATGAGAGTGCAAGGCTGAATGCTGTGTAAACGTCGTTGTCCCATGTATGAGGGCCTCGCTGACTGCATGCACAAATCAGCCACACGAGCATGTTTACATCTCGTCTTTTTTTTTTTTTTTCTCCGCCATCGCATTAGTGAAGTATGCCGTCTTTAAAGCCCGGTTAATTTTCGAAAACGTTGCTGCCCGAGAACACGAGGCTTGTGCTGACATCTCGTCTTTGTCACCTGCGTCCAGAAAAGCGCGTGAATGTGCGTGCGCGCGAGAGGCGGTGTATGTGCGAATGGGTTATTTATCGCAGCAAACTCGTCCAGGAGCTACACATTTTATATGGGCACGACCTCTGCCCCCTCCCTCCCGCTTCCATTAAAAAAAAAAAAAAAAAAAACCGCACTGCCTGGAAATGTTTATCAAATGGACGCAACAACGTTGAGGGTGGCAGGAAGGTGAATGGAGTCACAGTTCATCCCTCCCTTTGCGCTGTCACTGTGTGCCGGTCAGCTGGCGCATTTCAGTACTCTTCCCTAGGGACCGAGAAACCGCAAGAGGATTCTCGGTTCCTTTGTACACGAACTGTGTCCCTTCTCCGCCTTGGATTTGTGTGCTTGATGGCGTTTAAAACAGTGGAGGTTCTGATTGTTCGGTTGTACATGTTTGGCCCTTGCTTCATTTGGATGTTCCTTTTGATTGCTTTTCCCCTTGATCGTTTGTTCGTTTCACGCTCGAATTTTATATTTTTTGTTCATTTTGTTATTTCTTGCACCTGGTCCAGCTGATCTATGACCGGAGGGACACGTTCTGAAAGAACCAGGAATGACCCATATAGTATACCTGAAGCGTGAAGCGCAGCATGCAAACAATTACTGTAGCTTAGCGCAGGATTACCACTATCGCTTCCTCCCAACGGTGCGTGCGTGGTGTTTACCGCGCATGCGCAGTCGGCAGCAGGCGGCATCGGCAACAGTAGAGCGGTAACGCGCTATGCGAAAATACTCAATTAAATCGTCATTGGCATTTTTTTTTCTTCAAAATCGCATGCCTTATTCTGTTTGCGGTAGGATTTCAGCGCAAGATTGTGTTCTTAAAGGGACCATAAGCACAACTTCACTACGTATAAGGTCAGGTCTTTCGCTACGCTTCCCGCGTTTCTCTAGCGCAGGAATGCCGTTTGGTTTCTCTACTAACAGAGAAGATTTCGATTAAACGGTAAAATTTTCTCTAGAACTCGCGTCACACTGTCGACATTCTGACAAAAAGCGTAATGAATATTCATCCGCGGAACTCCTTCTTTTCTAATGAATTGCGTATAAGAAAAGAAAGTCTAGCGAGGCAGCGTTGAACCACACGAAACCATCGCAGCGGCTTTTGTGACAACGGCGGTGCACCTCCGATTATTCTCGCTTGGTAAGCGGAGCTTAACAAGAGCTGCATCGCTCGGACGTGCGAACGGAGGTGGAAAACAGACTGGCTGGGGCTGTAACCGCACGACCTCGCTCCATGGCTGCAGCGCGACAATAGTCGACATTGCCGCGCGAAGGCGTGGTTTGGTATCCCACCTGCGGCCAGTTGGTTTTTCATCCACTTTCATTTCCATTTATCCTTTTCTTTAAGTCATTTTAGAACCACGAATAAATTTCCCTTATGCTGTCCTTGGTGTCGTTGTTGGCTTATGATATGACTAATGATAAAAATCGGGCCCCTCCGTTTCCTTTCTTCTCGGTCTTTATATATATATATATATATATATATATATATATATATATATATATAATGATCAGTAGCTCTATGGCAGATTTGCCTGGCTGGTGATGACTTCAAAGGCATTGACGCGTACTCACTCTTGTCCAAGAATCGAGCTGTGTTGGAGACCCGCCGCGGTGGCTATCGTTCCGCTGCTGAGCACGAGGCCGCGGGTCCGATACGCGCCGGCCGCATTCCGATGCGAGCGGTATGCAAATACGCTCGTGCACTTAGATTTAGGTGCGCGTTAAAAAATTCCGGGTGGTCGAAATTAACCTCCACTGTACGTAGACTCTTATAGCCCGTGGGTTCGCCTTAAGACGTTAAACCCCAGTATTGACGTTCAAGTGTGTTGGAAGGATTAACGTTAATAATAGTATTAAATGAAAGCAAGAGTAAAGATGGTCGTGATTGAGTAGCGAAACAGGCCTCGTTTAAGTTTGCTTGAATTAACACGGAATAAAAGACGGAATCGAACTAAAAAAAAAAAAAAAATAGTGAGGTCGGTGGGAATCGATGAGTTCTCCATGGCGATGCGTACTCTGTATGTGAGCCAACACGGACGCCGACTGTCTCCTTCTGCATCCTGTTGGTCTTTTGGTATGCTTATAGGGCCCCTCACCAGGTCAGTCCATTTTGAGCTGACAAGCGCAGTGCATACAATGCGCGCTAACGATTGTGCCTGCCAAGTATCCTTCGCGCCGCGGAAAGGGCTTACGTTTCAAACCAAACGCCGTTTGCCCTTCTCCTCGCGGGCGCCGCGCTCCCAGCCGGATTGTCGACGTCAATCGCGCAAATGCGCATGCGTACACGGCAGTATGACGTCGACTTCGAGAATTATTCAAGGCAACATCAGTTATTTGTTTAGTCTGTTGCTTCAATAAACGAAATAATGTTTAGAGAAATAATAAACCACACAGACCGAATGTCTGCGTGTTTTTGTGTTTTACTTCGCACAGCAGCAGGTCCGTTTCGTCTGCTTGTTCCCACGTCGTGCAGTCGCGCGTATACAGAGAACGAAACTGTGTCATTTTCTACCGTGTTCCAGCGCCGCGATTATGCTCTTTCATTCTCTCCCGTCTGCCACATTGCTCGTGATTGTGGCACTGACTTATACCGCTGTTCTCGTGTAGAGCGCGCAAGATCGTCCGCTGCGCGAAACGAGACAAACGCAACAACAGCTCGCGCGCGAGACCGTCACCGGCAATGCGCCACTCAGCAGAAACACGAGAAGGAAAAAAAGAAAAAGAAAACAACGAAGGCGGGACCCGTGACGTATTCGTCACGCGACCCTCGAGCTCCGGAATGGGAGAACACAGGGAAGGAATTTCGCTTGCGGAGGCTAGACGGGGCAAGTGGAGAGAGAGTGTGTTGGCGGTGACGCTCGCCTCCTCAAATCATGGGTTCGCGGCACTTGAAACATTTCTATCTCTGCTATTAATGAACTAATTGAAAAAATTCTTGCGATAGCACACTCCTTAGAGGGGACGTAACAACTTCCAGCGTATAACCAAAATTTGCTTTGTGGCCTGGTGAGGGCAAGCACTCTCTTGGTCAGGACCATCGTTGTCACCAGTCTTTCTCTCATTCAAAGAGTTCGTAGCAAGCTCAAGCTACCCGCCGTGGGTGCTTAGTGGCTTTGGCGTTGCGCAGCTAAGCACGAGATCGCGGGATAAAATCCTTGGGCGTTTCAGCATTTCGCCCTCATCGAAATGTGGCCGCCGCGCCATGTACCGCGCATTGGGCGCATTTCTAAGAACCCCAGGTGGTCGAAATTAATCCGGAGCCCCTTACTATACGCGCGGCGCGCCTTATAATCAGGTCGTGGCTTTGACACGTAAAATTTTACCCAGATTTTAATTGACCTCAGTCTTCCCAAAAGCCGCTTTCAGTGAGCCTGCGAATCTGAAATATTCGCATAGCTAGCTTGCCTATTGAGGATTTCATCGTTCGGCTAGATATATATTTTCAAAGACCGGGGCTTCAAACGTCTTGAATGCGTTAGCCGCCTATGACAACAATTAAAAAAAATAAGTAAACGCAACTTCGTTAATTACGCCCATTACTCCATATAAAGAGGCTTCGTTTATGGACACTCTAATAGTAAACATACCTTCACCGTATTTTAAATTAGTCCAATTGAAATAAATTTGGTGCGGCTACAAATATCCAGAGTGTTTCAGCGAACACTTTTAAAAATTCTTAAAGGTTGCCTGTGGCAGATAGCACAATTCTAGTTCACGAGCTGGTGTTCTACTCGAGGAGGCGGACATTACTTGCACAAGAAATTGCAATGCACAATCGAATAATTAACAAAAATTCACTAATTAAGTTTTAAACTCATTACCTGATGGCCCATATTGCAGTTTACAAATTGTAGCCATAGAGTTCGCAAAACGGATCCACTTGGAACGAATTCTCGGGATGACACCAGTTTCGAGATATTAATTCCCCAACTTTGCGGAGAAATGCATTGGCGTTCCAGCTAGTTTCTTAACAAAACGTCGCTTTATGCATTGAAGCACAAAATTAACTGGAACGCCAATGCATTTCTCCGCAAAGTTGGGGAATTAATATCTCGAAACTGGTGTCATCCGGAGAATTCCAAGTGGATCCGTTTTCCGAACTTTATGGCTACAATTTGTAAACTGCAATATGGGCCATCAGGTAATGACTTAAAAACTGAATTAGTGAATTTTTCTTGATTAGTCGATTATGCATTTCAATTTTTTGCGCAAGAAGTGTCCGCCTCTTCGAGTGGACCAGCTCATTAACTAGAATTGCGCTATCTGCTACAGGCAACCTTAAATAAAATTTGAAATGGTTCGCTGAAACACCCTGTATATAATTGTTGTGAATGCCCAGTTGGCCTATTGTGAGCAACAGTGGTCGAAGAAGTCTCCATGGTTCCTGTGAGCCACTGTCCCGTTTGGACTAGTGGCCTAATGGGAGTGCATCTGTTTTTCATATGCATTTGAATGGTATCTGTGTGGGGCAGCTTGCTCTGCCTGCTTGTCGCCGTTTGTGGGCGGCGGCTAGCTGCGCTATCGTTTGCCTGCTCCTTTGCGGTGGCACTTTCCGCGCTCCTGCGCCTGACGTTGGCCGCACGAGCTGGCCTTGGTTTCCGTTCGGTGCATCTGCCAGCGCCATTCACGGTACTGTTTCTGACACGCTTCCATGGTATGCGTCGAGAACTTTCACTCGCAGACGGGGAGGCATACTCAAGAAGACGCGAGCGCGCGGCCGCCGTTACGTTACGATGTGTGGAGACGGGACGGGAAAGTGGAAGGGGCGGCAACCGGCCCGTTGCTCACCTCTGCCGTACCAAACACTTTCTCTTAACAGAATAGAAGTAAGACTTTTATCTGCGATATGCGACGAGAACATGTATATACACCGTTATCTCAATTATTTGTGGTGCGTTGATAACGATGACCCGTTCGCTTCAGTCATTTCTATTTTTGGATTTAGTCTAACGCTGAACATCTTTCACTGGTGTTCGTTGTCATGGTTCTTTGCTGTACGAGCTTACGTATAGTTTCGAATACTTTATTGTTGCAGACTCACGCTCCGGGCTTATTTATTACAACGAACGCGCGATGCGACTAATATAAGTTAATTACTACTACTCCTACTACTACTACTACTACTAATCACAAAGGAACTGCAGTGTATTCGAGGGCACACAATTGTCTTCGAGGTTTTCTAAAAGCCGGTAGAAAAAGTTATAAAAACTCTTTATAAGTTGCATATTTGCACCATTTTTTAAAAATAGCTGCCGATCACATGCGTCATGTTCAACATTTAATATGAGATATACATTTTATATTTATGCTACAAAACGTATTCGTTATTCTGAAGAATGACTGAATGACTGAAGTTGACCGTAAAAAAAGAATAATTAGTTCCATCTTTCTAGAATGCTAACCCCCCCTCCAGGCGCGGATCCAGGGGGGATGTCCGGATGTCCTGACCCCCCCCCCCCCCCCCCCCCCCCCCCGCTGACAGGGGGATGGCCCTGTCGCAAAAAAAATATGGCCACCAGCATTTTTCAAAAGTATTTTTCGCGAGTACCAGTGGTAGCAGCCATGTAGAAGTAAAGCTAGCTCGCTCACAAGCTTAGTTATATTCCGTAGGGGTGTGGTGTCGCGAAGTTGCCGTAGTTATTGTTTCTCATGAACACCTTGGACCTCCGGCGCCGGCCGTGCCTTACTCGTCCCGTCGGTGGCGTCGAATGAACGAGGGGACGTCCCTTTTGCCAAGCACGCCGATGTCCGCGCGAGCGCCTTCGCGCCTGATCAACTTAGTTCCCCATTGGGGTGTCATCGGTTGCCTCATTTGCTGTCATCGGTTCCGCGACCAACCTGCTTAATGAAAGAGATCTCTCGCTGAAGTGTTCATATATAAATAATAACAACTAACAGCTAAACTAAGAACTACGCATAGACAACTTTTTTTTTTTTTAACTGTAGCACTCATTGTGATCACAGTTACACGTTGACAATATCCAGTACGAGCACAGTACCGTTCGTACGCTACAAGTTTTTCATTGTAACTTCGCAGTTTTATTGTCGTACATTAAGCATAGGAGGCTCAAGCCCACCGGATCCGTTTATCTGAGTGGGCGTTCTCGCGGAGCGGGGCGAAGCCTCGAGCAGGGGCTGCGAAATGGGGGAGCGTGACGTCAGCGGCCAACGCCAGCGCGCGGGCCTAGGATGGCGTCGCGTGGTTAGAGAAATGGAAGCAGATGCGCGCCTTGTGTAAAAGGATGACGTCGCGTGGGAAACAAAACATGAAGACGCTGGCTCACGCTCACGGCTACTACGCCACATCGTTCTTCTTGTAGGTGGCGTCGTGAGTCTTCATACGCGGTGATTCGCATATCGTAAACAACCAGCGTAGTGGTTGCCGCGTTGAAACGAAGGTGTCTCAGCCGAACACAAAGAATCTTCTTAAGGAAATCAAGGTGTCCCAACAGAACTCCAAAGCCGGACCCGTGCTTACGCATTTATAACGAACCTGCGACAGACCATCCCAAATTTTATTTTAAGAAACAATACAGGCTGATATACCGGGTGTTCAAAATTAAGCTTTATGGTTTTCTTAAAATTAGGCACTGGGAAGCACGTGAATACCACCTGCGCAAATAAGTTGTGTGGCCAGGGGGACACAAAGTGAGATAATTATCGCTGTCAGCAACCGAATTAACTAAGATTGAATAATTAACTTTTTATTGACTGCAGTAAGTGTGTATGTTTGTATTCAAAAGTTAGAGGCAGTCGTGTTTCTGCACAGTTTCACTTGGAAGAATTCTTCTAGCATATCTATGCTCCGATATATCCAACTCCAAATTTTAATTGTCGTTCGCATGATTACGCATGCAAGAGAGTGAGGATCAGCGCAAAGCTCCTCCCTGATGTGACGCGGCTGTTGGGTGCAGCGTTTAGTCTGACAACGCGGCGGAGGCATTGGCAAAGATAATAACTGCCCCCCTTCCCCTCACGGCTGGCGAAAAAAAAAATCGAAGAACCCGTAACCGCTGTCGTAACACGCGACCGCGCAGCCTGTAAAGATGGCGGCAGCTGCCATGCCGAGATAATGGCGCGAGCGGAGAAGCCGGAGGCCAGTGCGCATGCGTAATGGTGACTAGACGACCGGGCATGGTCCTTGTTTGGGCTACGCAAATAAAGTGACTGCTGATTTCTAAGTATTGTAAGTTTTATTGAAATCAAAAGCAACAACTGCACCATCAACAGCAGAAACCTTTTTAGCTGCTAACGAATATTTCATACTGCCGCTTTAACTTTGGTGTTGTCATGCACAAATCTCATGACAACACTTCACCCATCAAGATGTCAATGCCCTAAAAATGTTCAAAATGCCTCCCTTCCACAGCAACGCAAAGCATAAACCGCTCTCGCGTCGAGTCGATAACTCTGCCCAGTGCAATTGAAATTTGGAGTCGGATATCTCGGAGCACGAACACGCTAGAATAATTCTTCCGACTGATACTGTGTAGAAACACGACTGCCTCTAGGTTTTCAATACAAACATACCCACTTACTGCAGTCGACAAAAATAATTGTTAAATTTTAGTTAATTGGGCTGCTCACAGCGATAATTATCATCTCACTTTGTGCCCCCCCCTGGCCACATAACTTATTTGCACAGGTGATCTTCGCGTGCCTCCCAGTGCCTAATTTTAAGACAACCATAAAGCTTAGTTTTGAACAACCTGCATGATCAGGCACAGCCGCCAAGCACATGGCTGTATTGGGTAACGTCCTTTTCCTATAAGCACGGAGAAACCGTACCTGGCTTCGCTACAGGTCTTCTTCCTCTTTCTGGGGTTTTACGTGCCAAAACCAGTTCTGATTATGAGACACGCCGTAGTGAAGGGCCCCGGATTAATTTTGACCACCTGGGGTTCTTTAACGCGCACTAC